>NC_092877.1:282928311-283230498 GCF_028372415.1 Notamacropus eugenii
TTTAATTTTCAGGGAGCAAAAGATAAATAGTACAAGGGGAAAACCAACTTCACATTCAGGTATGTGAATTACATGATCTAATAAGCATGGAATTATTATAGCTACTTAATTGCCCAGGCAGACATGTTAATGAACTGTCATGTTGTTACCCTTTATAAAAAAAAAATAAAAAAAATGTTTGGGTGCATTTATGTTAGCGTCCATTCACAAATAGGCAGGCTGCAGAGTTGCATCTCATATTTCTTGCCTCTAGGATTACACTACTCTCTTCCATTGGAATATCCTCCCCACTTCTAATCACCTACAGAAAATCTACTAGTCTTCACTACCCAATTCAAGTCCTACTTAATTTTTGAAAAAGCTCCTCCCTAGTGATAATATCACAGAATTTAAGAGAAGACAAAGATTCACAAAGCTCAACCCTACATTCTAGTATCATAAAAAACTAATTGAACATTTTGAATTAGGTGTTCCAAAATACTTTAACCTCAATATTTCAAAAATAGAACTCATTCTTTGCAAACTGCCCATATTCTTCCTCTCAGATTCCCTACTTCTGTGTAGGGCACCATCATCCTTCCAGTCATCCAGCTTTGAAATTTCAGAATCACCTTTTGTTCTCCCCCAGACTATACATATTCAATAAGTTGTCATATCTACGAATTTAATGTTCAAAATATCTCTCACATCTATTCCCTTCTTTCTTTTCTCTTTTTTTTTTTTGCAAATTACTCCTTTCCTCTAGTAGATAACAGAAAACAACATAAAAAAATGTTTAAAAGTTTCACTAAAATATAACAGAACCTAGTTGGCAGGTTCATGTATTAGAGATATAATATTTAAAGGAAATGAGACACAGCAAGGCAAATTTTTCCATTATTTAGGCATTTCAGTGACACAAAACAGAACAGGGATTCTAAAATCTGTAGTGAATGCTCTCTTCCACCTCTTGGACATTAAGAAGCTTTCCCCTTTTGGGTATATCTTGACATCTCTGATGACTACCATATGGGATGGTTTCATTTCAACAGCCATCAGCAACAACTCTTCTGGCAGCAGGGATTTTTTGAAAGTAAATGCAATGAGTAAATATTAGGAAATGATCCCATTCTCCCAGAAATCATTCTTTTAGGTCAGGGACAAAACTTGAGAAAATGAGTTTTTTTTTTTTTGTTTGTTTTTTGATTTGTCAAATCACCACTGTTAGAGTTAGAGCTAATGCTAGCACTTTCAGTTCAGCTTAGATGGTGGGACAAAGTGGTTGTTGTTTAGTTAATGAAAAGAGGCTTAAATTTTGCATAACATAGCAAAGATATGGAACAAAGATACAGTGGCACCCAGTTTCTCTGAGCATGTTCCCCTGTTCTTCAAATGGAAACATATCTAGACATCATAGTAGGAGATGGTGAAGGACTTGGTGAATCACATCATCTTCAGAAATATGCCAGATCAGAGGGACCCTAACTGCTTGTAGGTGGGGCTTATTATGTTCCTAGGTAACCAGAAAGCTGTTTCAGTAAAAAGGATCAATCATGTTGAGGGACCACTGTTTCTCCTTTTAGGGAAACTCAATTCCTTTTATAGTGGGGTGGGAGGAGGGTAGGCCTAAAATACGTTGCAGGGTAACACAGGTCAGTGGTAGTCGTATTAGAATGACTTAAGTTATATTGGGCTTCTTTTGTCACTGGAAATGATCACAACCTCCTGGGAAAGCTGACCTACTGGAAGCACTGGCATATAGGGATAACTGGGAGCAGTCTTTTTACTCACTTCTCCACACTGGTAAAATCTTACCATGTCCCCATGTCCAACTCCCAACCAAGTCCTTACTGAGCCAGACCATACTGGGGGTATTTTAACTAATGTGAGTCAAAGTAAGGGCTACAGGTTAGAAATAAACAAACAGTCAGATTGTTCTGAAATAGTAAAAAGGGGAGAAATGTCCTCAGTCCTCCTCCTGTAGCTATATGCCTTGATCCCTAAAGAGTGATCAGTGTGTGGAGCAGGTAGGAAGGAAACATAGTAAGCAATGGTACAAGAAAGGACTGGCTATTCTTTGCTTAGAGGTTAGTCTGATTTAAATTCTTGGCTTTGCTTTGGGGCATTACCACCTTTGTGACTTTAGCCATGGCCTCTTCATCCCCTAGGAATAGCATGGACTTCAGATTCTTGTCCATCTCAGATGAGAATGTTATCACTTTCCTGTCAAGGCCTGTCAGATGCCCAAGAGTAGGGACACTATGTCCTCAATGCAGGACAAGGACAGAAAATCCCTGGCACATAATACTGCCCAAAGTGGTTCAATTTCTCCTTCCTGAACTGAGGTGAAACAGATATCATAATGAGAGCCAGCATGTCACAGTTCTTAGCTCTGGTGAACGTGGTTTCCTTATGCTCAGTGGAGCTCAGTGGAGTTCACTTAAGCTCAGGGCATTTCGTATTCGCTGCTGAATGGGTGCTCCAATTTCAAGTGCCCTCAGTTGTACGTTACAAGGGGCTAGGAAGGGAATAGTGTCTAGGCTCAGGGATGAAAGACAGGTGGACAAGCTCTGATACTTTGAAGGAACTCTCACCATGCCTCTGACTCTCCACCCCATATCGTCTCCCTATTTCCTTCTTTCTATTCACTCACATAACTTAAAGTCCTTCCAGATTTCAATCTTTCACAACCACTTCCCTGGCTAATTGCAATAGTCTATTAATCTATCACTTTCTGAATGATGATTTCGTGTGCAGATCCCTGATGCTTTGCCTTTTGCTTCATGTTTAGTTTGTATTAAATTAATAAACAAACAGCAAATACCTATTTGCATTTTGCCTATTCTGTGGAGACATGTCATAAAACACATTCATCTATTAGGTGTTTATAAGCTTTTTCCTTCTCCAGGTGATCCTGGACACAGTTCCTCATTGTAATTTTCCTAAACCACAAGTCTGACCATTCATCTGCTGAAAGTTGTTCTCTATTATGTCTGGAGCCACAAAAATTCTTTTGATATTTGAAGCCTTTCATCATATAACCCCAGAATCTTCTCTAGCATTCATATATACTACTCCTTTCTGAGGTAGGTAAGTCACACAGTGTACAGAGTGCTGGGCTTGGAGTCTCAAAAACTTGAATTGAAATGTGGTCTCAGACTGGGTGGCTGAGGTATGAGAACCTGAGCAAATCATTTCACCTGTCTGCCTCAGTTTCTTCAGCTACAAAACAGGGATAATAATAGCATCTATTTCTCAGGGTTATTTTGAGGTCAAATGAGAATATATTTGTAAAGTGTTTAGCACAGTGTCTGGCACATAGAAGATGCTTAATTAATCCTTGTTTTCTTTCCCTCTTCTCTTCTCAGACCACCAGATGGCTCAGGAGGAGAAAGTGAGGCTGGTATCTTTGCACAACCCTCCTTCAATCAAAACACAGTCAAGTACAAAGTCATGTCATCGTCTTCTTCGAAAACGAAGGACGAGCACAGCAACAACCTAAAATCTACTTCTTATTTTTAATCACACACAGTATTCATTCCCATCCCACCCCAAATCATTGTCTTTACGTAGTCTCATATCTGGAATTCTCTTTCCTTTTCATCTCCACCTCATAAACTCCCTTGCTTCACTCAAGAATCAATTTTTCATGCGAAGGTGATCCCTTTAACTTCTAGTGCCTCCATAACCACCATCATCCCTTACTTTATTTTGAATGTATTTATATGTTATCTCCCCTGTAAATGTAAGCTCCTCAAGGGCAGGGAGCACCTTATTTCTGTCTTTGTTTTCTTCATAGCTAGCACACTTCAAAGTGCTTAAGATCATTGATTGCTTGATGAGTTCAAGTTCATCATGAAATAGATGGCACCCAGAGACTCAGAGTAGGTGCCTAAATTCAAATAACTAATAGTGGCAGAAGTAGAACTAGAAGAAGGGTGAGGAACCTGCAGCCTTTAGGCCACATGTGGCCCTCTAGGTCCTCAAGTACAGCCTTTTGATTTAATCCAAACTTCACAGAACAGTCAAAGGATTCAGTCAAAGGGTCATACTTGAGGACCTACAGAGCCACCCCACCCCTGGACTAGAAGCTCTGTCTCCTGGTGAGATTTTTCACTGTACCATGATACCTTAGATTCTCTGTAACCTGTGTGTGTGTGTGTGTGTGTGTGTGTGTGTGTGTATGTGTGTATGTGTATGTGTGTGTGTATGTGTATGTGTGTGTATGATATTCTAGTTCCAAAAAGTGTCTCCAACTAACCTCACCTAGCATCTAATAAAATTTAGATTAAAATTAGCAATAAATGATCTCACCTCACTAGTCTTAATATGAAATTTAAAAATAAAAATTATTTGGTGAACATATGTGGATGCGAATGTGCTTTCATTCAAAGAGAACCACTCAGCCCTTTGTATTTAGAATGGAAGACTGAGATAGACCTGGGCTTCAGTTTGGGTTTTTGTAAACTGATAACTCCTGTAATTCTTACTCGCCAATATTAACACATTACAAATACTCTCAAACATCTGAAAATGCTGGTTTTATCCTGTAATATTGTTTTAGGATCTTTGGGTATATATTATTTGAAACTAAAGAGCCATGAATTGAATCCCAGTATCCTAAGGCTTACTAAAGACATACACAGTGGTCAATCTCTCTTTTCTTTTCAGCATCAATTTCTCCTTATCCTTCAGATATTTTCCTACTATGTACAACCATGCTTATCACTTTTTTTAAAAGCCTGCAATATGATTATAAAATCTTGTTTCCCATTTACTCTGTCTCTTCCTTTCCCCAATCACCTAAAGATATGAATGGATAACAGAATATTGCCAAAAGAGAAATTATTTTAGTTGTTGACATACAAAGAAATGTTAAAGCATAATTTATTTTAATAAATTCATCTATTAAAATATATCAGTAGAAAAATTGTTTCTCATATTTGGGCTGTGTCTTCATGGAGCTAAAGTAGATAGGAAATTGAATAAATTAAATCTTAAAAGTGGGAAAAATGAAAAAATCCAAATGAACTATAAGGTCAGTGTAATTTAAATGGCTACATCCTTTCTGTTAGATACAGTAATATAACATCACTTTCTGATACTTTGTCTTATCACATAGAAACAACTTTTTGCCAACAACTTTGCAGTGTGGTTTCAGTGTGAACAGGCTCTCTAATATTTAAATCTGTCAGATGGACCAGTGGTCTGTTAGGTGATACACTATCTCCCAGTTCACCACAAAATTGTCTCATGGATCATAAATTACAAGTGGATATTTTTGTGAAATTTCCTTGAATTCAGCAATATATCTTCCAATTGCATGTACCTAGCAGTAATATTTTTTTTATACAATGTTATGGTCCATAATTTTGAAGTGAGAGAACTATGTTATTCTCTTAAATTAGATTGCTTTGCAAAAACCTTACTGGCAATATTTTTAGACACCCAAACCAGGCTGAGTTACCAGAAACTGTTTCTCTAATTCCAAAAGGTAATTTTACTGATCCTTTTTTTTCCCCAGAGGGTGAGAGACATCTTATATAACAAGAAAAAGACTAATAGCCACGTACCCTTTGGTAAAGCTGTTAGTGGAATAGCTGGCAAATTGTAAATAGCTGAGGTTTTTCAACTCTGTTCCTAAGATAGATGTCCAAAGTTGAACTTACCTTCCTTTACAAATTGACTTGTCTTTCCCAAGACCCATTTTCCCATAAATGGTATCATTATTATCTTAAATATTGAGGATGAAAATATAGTATAATCACTGGCACTTCTCCTCATCTAGTTAGTCAAGTACTGTTAATTCTTAATTTGAAATGTAGAGAAAATAGGCTTAGTTCTAGAAGGGAACAAGGAAGGCATTTAGTTTGACTTCCTCATGGTATAAACAAGGAAACTAGGTTCAGCGAGGTTAAATAATTAATTATGGTCATACATGTAGTATAAGTTAAAGGAAGCATTTCAACCAGGTTCTCTGACTTTAAAGAGCAATGAAAAAGTTTTATCTATGTGATAGGAAAAAAGATGGCATCCAAGGACAAAATGTTGCATGGATTTTTCTGACTTACCTGTTGGTACATCAGACTTAATGGTTCAACCAATCTCCCTGAGACACTAGGCTTTGATGGGTGTTTCATTTTAACTTGCCTGGTGTTTCTATGTATGTATGTATGTATTTATCTATCTATCTGTATCTAAATGTATTCTTTTCCTAATACAATGTAAGCTCCTCAAGGGCAGGAATGGTTTTACTAACCTTTATTTGTATCCCAAAGGGGCAGTTAGGTGGTGCAGTGGATATATCACCAGCGTAAGAGTCAGGAGGACCTGAGTTCAAATCTCACCTGAGACACGACACTCATTAGCTGTGTGACCTTAGGCAAGTCACTTAACCCCAATTGCCTCATCCTGGGTCATCTCCAGTCATCCTGATGAATATCTGGTCACTGGATTCAGATGACTCTAGAGGAGAAGTGAGGCTGGTGACCTGCACAGCCCTCCCTTACTCAAAACAAAGTCAAGTGCAAGTCATGTCATCATTTCTCTGATGGAGTGGTCTTCTTTGGCAACGAAGAACAAACACACATTTGTATCCCAAGCACTTTAAGCAGTGTTAGATACATAATAAATACCTAATGGACAAATGCTTTTTACTCATTCACTCAGTTCTTATTTCATTGTCTTTTTACTTTTTAAATTAATTTACTATAAACAAATACCAAAATTTAACTATAAAATGAAAAAAGAAAAAATGTTATGAACTTAAATAAAAAATAAGAAAAGGAAAAAAATTGCTGTGTGCATAACAGGACATAAGAGGGGATTCAAAATATGCAGCAATAAATTTCTATTTCAAGAAAACCTATATAATAAATACTATTATATTATTACAATATATATTATACATATATATTATCTAAAATATATATTATGTTATATATAAATAAATTGTGTTCAGAGCTGTCCATCTTTTCTTTGCATATGTATATGTGTGTGTATCTATGTGCATGTATATATGTGTATGTGATATATATGTGCATGTAAATATGCATATGTAAGAATGCATACTTATACACATATACACACACATAGACACACATATATACACACATGCATGCATACACACATACACTTATATACACATACATATGCTTAGATATCTATAAGCATACTCATATACAGACATATACATTCATATGCATCTATGTAAGACCATACTATATTGGTAATCCTCTGTTTCTCTGATGGTGGATAGGATCTTCCTTGCTAAGTCCCTGTCTTTCTTTATTTTTCTAAGTTCACCAACTCACCATTTCTTATACTACAGAAATACTCCAACCTATACTGTCTAGTTAGTTTAAATAATCTAAAGCAATATTGATTAATATGACTGACATATAGTGTAGTATACTTTTCTTTCCACTCTACCCAATCCACTTTTCATTTTACTTCCTTTTTATTTTGATTGTAAAAGCCAAGGCTTTTATCATTTCACACATGAACAGCATTCATTATGAATGCAGTAAAGAGACTAAAAAACCCTGGGGTGTGGAGGTGGAAAAAGGCACAGGTGAAATCTCTTGCTGTCTGTGAAAGGACCTCTTGGGGTTTTCTTACTACTATTAGTCATGGATAACAGCTAAATGAACTGCAAGCAGATTGCACTGGCCCTTCTACTAAGGTATCTAAGGAAAATATGATAATTACAATGAGGTTGATATGTCATTATCTTTAGTAGTGAATGAAAAAGTAGTGAAATGAAGTTAATATAAAGCAGAAGTTTGAAGTTGACAAGGATAGTGAGTGGTGGTGAGTTTTCATCGTGGTAAGCATGGGGGCAAGGTGCAGTCATATAGATACCTTTGTCAGTATAGGAGACTGTTCAGTCTCAAAGATGCTAGAATTGAAGGAGGAAGAAATGATGGAGAAAAGTCTCATTTCTAAACTAGGGTTGCTATCTGAATTACACAAGATTAGGTTTGTCATAATCTATAGGCTATAATGAATAAGTGATTAGAAGGACATATATATATACATACATACATAGTGTGTGTGTACATATATATATGTACGTATGTATGTATATATGTATGTATCAGTAGCTATGTCCTTAGCAGTAGCTTGTCCTAATCAATCGTGTGTCCTGTTCCCAAAATAAATACCTTCCTAAAATATTACTTTCATTTTGACACTTGCACTAATATAAATGCACCAATCCTTTTATTTTTCCCTTAATGCTGAAAGAAATAAAACCTAATATGATCAATTTGATATTAAGGTTTCTTCACTATCTGGTCCAACCTAATTTTGTCTAACTTTAATTCAACACATTTTTGTTATTATCACCACACTTTTTTATGCATGCAAGGAAACAGTATTCTCAGTGCTGGCTATCAAGAAGCATGTGATTCATCTGATAAGATGGGGCACATGCTCATGCAAAGTTACATGGTAACAGAGCAAGATAAATAAACACCATGACAATATATATATGTGTAAGTGTAAAGTGATTAACATATATAGGTATTATAGGAGTTCAGAGAAAGAACAGCCAACAAAATAGACTTTGTTAGCAAAATAGACTCATGAAAATAAGATGGAGGGAAGTGCACAGTTAGAACTCATACCTGTGAGTGTAAATGAGACGAACTCACCCAGATAATAGGAGCAGACCACAGAATGGATTAGAAATCAGAATTCAACAATATCTTGTTTACAAGAAACAAATGTGAAACACAGAGACACATGCAGAGTTAAAATAAGGGGCTAGAACTGAATCTATTATGTTTCAACTGAAGTTTTAAAAAAAAGCAGGGATAGCAATCATGATCTCAGATGAAATAAAACCCAAAATAGATCTGATTATAAGGAATAAACAGGGGAGCTATATCTTATTAAAATGAACGATAGACAATGAAGTAATATTAATAGTAAATGCATATGCACCAAATGGCATACCATCCAAATTCTTAAAGGAAAAGTTAAATGAGTTACAGGAGGAAATAGACACTGAAACTATACTAGTGGGTGACCATGACCTTTCCTTCTTAGTGGCAGAAAAATCTAACCATAAAATAAATAAGAAAAAAGTCAAGAAGATGAATACAGTTTTAGAAAAGTTAGATATGACAGCCCTCTGGAGAAAACTTGAATGGGAATAGAAAGGAATATACTTTTGTTCATCAGCTATCCCTGGCACCTTCACAAAAATTGACCACGTGTTAGGGCATAAATACTTTATAAACAAATGCAGAGAAGCAGAAATTTTAAATGTACCCTTTTCAGACCCTAATGCAATATGAATTAAATTCGATAAAGTATTGTAGAAGTATAGATTAAAATGAATTGAAAACTAAGTAATCTAATCCTGAAGAATGACTAGGTAAGAGAACAAATAACAGAAACAATAAATAATTTCATCAAAGGTAGTGATAACAATGAGACAACATTTCAAACTTTGTGGGATGCATTGAAAACACTACTTGGGAGAAAATTCATATCTCTAAACACATACATCAATAAAAGAAAGAGAAGATCAATGAATTGGGAATGCAATTAAAATAGATAAAAGAACAAATTTAAAATCACCAATTAAACACCAAAATGGAAATCTTGAAAAAGAAAAACAAGATTAATAAAACTGATAGTAAAAAGAATGAACTAATAAAAGTAGGAGCTTGTTTTGTGAAAAAACAACAAGAATAACATAAACAGGCTATTTGTTAATTTCATTTAAAAAGGACAGAAGAGAACCAACTATCAAAAATGAAACCTACCAAGGAAGATGAAATTACATCAATTACATCAATTTTTTTAAAATTAATTAATTTATTTAACTTTTAACATCCATTTTCACAAAATTTTGGATTCCAAATTTTCTCCCCATTTGTCCCCTCCCCCTGTCCCAAAACACCAAGCATTCTAACTGCCCCTATCACCAATCTGCCCTCTCTTCTATTATCCCTCCCTTCCCTTGTCCCCATCCTCTCTTTTGTCCTGTAGGGCCAGATAACTTTCTATACCCCATTACCTGTATTTCTTATTTCCTAGTTGTATGCAAGAGCAATACTCAACAGCTGTTCCTAAAACTTTGAGTTCCAACTTCTCTTCCTCCCTCCCCCCCCCCATTCCCTTTGGAAGGCAGGCAATTCAATATAGGCCATATCTGTGTAGTTTTGACTTCCATAATATTCGTTTTGTATAAGACTAACTATATTTCCCTCCATCCTATCCTTCCCCCCATTGCTTCTATTCTCTTTTGATCCTGTTCCTCCCCAAGAGTGTTGACTTCAACACTCTTGAAGTGTTGCTCCCTCCTCCCAGGAGGGAGCTCTCCCTTCCATCATCCCCCCCACCCTGCTTATCCCTTTCTCCCCCACTTTCCTGTATTGTAAGATAGGTTTTCATACCAAAATGAGTGTGCATTTTATTCCTTCCTTTAGTGGAATGTGATGAGAGTAAACTTCATGTTTTTCTATCACCTTCCCTCTTTTTCCCTCCACTAAAAAAGTCTTATGCTTGCCTCTTTTATGAGAGATAATTTGCCCCATTCCATTTCTCCCTTTTTCCTCCCGATATATTTCTCTCTCACCACTTAATTTCATTTTTTTAAGATATGATCCTATCCTATTCAATTCACTCTGTGCTCTCTGTGTGTGTGTGTGTATGTGTGTGTGTGTGTGTGTGTGTGTGTGTGTGTATGTGTGTGTGTAATCCTACCAACTACCCAGATACTGAAAAGTTTCAAGAATTACAAATATTGTATTTCCATGTAGGAATGTAAACAGTTCAACTTTAGTAAGTCCCTTATGACTTCTTTTTGCTCTTTACCTTTTCAAGATCCTCTTCATTCTTGTGTTTGAAAGTCAAATTTTCTTTTCAGCTCTGGTCTTTTCATCAAGAATGCTTGAAAGTCCTTGATTTCATTGAAAGATCATTTTTTCCCCTGAAGTATTATAGTCAATACTGGGTAGGTGATTCTTGGTTTTAGTCCTAGTTCCTCTGACTTCTGGAATATGTTATTCCATGCCCTTTGATCCCTTAATGTAGAAGCTGCTAGATCTTGTGTTATCCTGATTGTATTCCCACAATACTTGAATTGTTTCTTTCTAGCTGCTTTCAGTATTTTCTCCTTGACCAGGGAACTCTGGAATTTGGCCACAATGTTCCTAGGACTTTCTCTTTTTGGATCTCTTTCAGGCGGTGATCAGTGGATTCTTTGAATACTTATTTTGCCCTCTGGTCCTAGAATCTCAGGGCAGTTTTCCTTGATAATTTCATGAAAGATGATGTCTGGGCTCTTTTTTTGCTCATGGCTTTCAGGCAGTCCCATAATTTTTAAAATGTCTCTCCTGGATCTATTTTCCAGGTCAGTTGTTTTTCCAATGAGATATTTCACATTATCTTCCATTTTTTCATTCTTTTGGTTTTGTTTTGTGATTTTGTGTTTTGTGATTTCTCATAAAGTCATTAGTCTCCATCAGTTCTGTTCTAATTTTTAAGGGGCTATTTTCTTTAGTGAGCTTTTGGACCTCGTTTTCCGTTTGGCCAGTTCTGTTTTTTAAAGTGTTCTTCTCCTCATTGGCTTTTTGAACCTCTTTTGCCAATTGAGTTAGCCTATTTTTCAAGGCATTATTTTCTTCAGCATTTTTTTGGGTCTCCTTTAGCAAGGTGTTGACCTGCTTTTCATGCTTTTCTGGCATCTTTTCATTTCTCTTCCTAGTTTTTCCTCCACCTCTCTTACTTGATTTTCAAAATCCTTTTTGAGCTCTTCCATGGCCTGAGCCCATTGAATATTTATTTTGGATGTGTGGGATACAGAAGCCTTTATTTCTATGTCTTTCCCTGATGGTAAGTATTGTTCTTCCTCATCAAAAAGGAAGGGAGGTGATATCTGTTCACCAAGAAAATAACCTTCTATGGTCTTATTTTTTTTCCCTTTTCTGGGCATTTTCCCAGCCAGTGACTTGACTTCTGAGCTTCCTCTTCACACCCACCTTGCCTCCAGATTCACCTAGCCAGCTCTTGGGGTTTGAGATTCAATGCTGCTCCCCAGCCTCAGGGCTTTTGGCAGGGGCAGGGCTGCTATTCAGTGTGAGATTAAGTTCAGGTGCTCAGGTGGGGGCAGGGCCACCTCACAGAGCTCAGTTCCCTCAGGGGGATTATGTGGAGATGTTCAACAATGGATCCAGGCTCCTGCTTTCCTGGGGAGCCCCTATCTGCTGCCGCCCCGCTGCTGCCTCCCAAGGGTGCCTGAATTATGGGGACACCCCAGTCCCCTCTTGGCCACCCAAAAAGACTCTCTCACTGACCTTTGTCACCTGTGGGTGGAGGGACCTGTGCAGCCAGGTGAAAATTCTGTCCCTGAAGCCTGCTCAGATGTACTCCTTTCAGTGATGCTCGGCCAAGACAGATCTGGGCTCTGCTCCGGGTCTGTTGCGTAACGGACCTTTTGAGTCAGTTTTTCAGTTCTCTCTGGAACAGTAATCTCCCCCCACTCTGTTGCTCTGTGGCTTCTGCTGCTCCAGAATTTCTTTCTACTCTGCCATTTTGGCTCCTCCCTTACATCAATTTTTAGGAGCCAGTTTTCCCAACTATGTCAGTAAAACTGATAATCTAAATGAAATTGATAAATACTTTCAAAAAATATAAACTATCCAAATGATCAGAAAAGGAAATATAATAGTTAATTAACCCTGTCTTAGAAAAAGAAATTAAATAAGCCAGAACAGAACTCCCTAAGAAAAAAATCCCCAGAATCAGATGGATTTATAAATGAATATCACCAAACATTTAAAGAACAATTAATTCTTGTATTATATAGACTATTTGGAAAAAATAAAAGATTCCTAGCAAATTCATTTTGTGACACAAATAATGTTTTGATACCTAGCCAGGGAGAGTAATAGCAGAGAAAGAAAATCAAAGACTAATTTCCTTTATGAATAGAAATGCAAAAATTTTAATTGAAATACTATCAAGAAGATTGCAGTAATGTATCAGAAAGATCATAGACTATGATCATTTAGGATTTACACCAGGAATGCAGGACTGATTCAGTATTAAGAAAACAATGTACATCAATAACAAAAACCAAAATCATATAATTATATCAATAGATACAAAAGAATACTTTTGACAAAATGCAACACTCATTCCTATTAAAAATATTAGAAAACATAGGGATACAGTGGGACTTTCTTAAAATGATAATGACATCTATCTAAAACCAAGAGTAAGCATTTTATGTATTGGAGTTAAATTTGAAAGCATTCCCAATAAGATCAAGGGTAAAATGAAAATGTCATTTATCACCACTATTATTCAAAATTATTTTAGAAATACTAGCTAAAGCAATAAGACCAGAAAAAGAAACTGAAAAAACAAAAATAGTCAACAGACAGTACTATTACTATTTGCAGATGATATGATGGTATGTTTATAAGAACCCTAGAAAATCAACAAAAAAACTAGTTGAAACAATTAACAACGTTATCAAAGTCATAGGATATACAATAAACACACATAAATTACACACATTTCTATATACTACCAACAAAATCCAGGAGGAAGAGATAGAGAAATTCTATTTAAAATAATTTCAAGCAATAAAAAATATTTGGGAATCAAGATAATCCCATGGACTATATAAACAGAACTATAAAGCTATTTTCACACAAATAAAGACAGATCTAAATGGCTGGAGAAATATCAGTTGCCTTCACTGAAAAATCTTATGCACATAGTCTTGAAATCCTGGTTATATATTTTGCAGGGCAGTTGTTGATAGTTGTTGGTGGAATGGGGTTTGTAGATGGAGAGTTTCCCATTGATAGTGTAAATTACAAGTCCAGACTCCCTTGCTCTCCTCAAAATCCATTATTAAATACCTGCATGTAATCTTTGTTGTTGTTGTTGAGTAGCTTCAGTTGTGTCTGACTCTTTGTGACCTCATTTGGAGTTTTCTTGGCAAAGATACTGGAGTGGTTTGAAATGTCCATCTCCAGCTCATTTTACAGATGAGGAAACTGAGGCAAACAGGGTCATGTGACTTGCTCAGAGTCACACAGCTAGTAAGTGTCTGAATCTAGATTTGAACTCAAGAAGAGGAGTCCTCTTGACCTCAGGTCCAACACTCTCTCTGCTGTTCCACCTAGCTGCCCCCCCCCCCCACATATGGTACTCTTATCATTAAATTCATCTGATCATAGCTTTAGAGCTAACAGCAATCTTAGAGATCATCAAGTCCAAACTTTGATTTTACAAATGAGGAAAATGAGACCTAGTATCTAAAAAGGGTTTTCCCAAGAGCATATAAGTTGTAAGCAGAAGAACCAAAATTCAGCTTCAGATACTCTGAATGTAAATCTAGTATTTCATCAATTTTCCTCTCAAGTTCAGTATTATTACATTCACAATTGAGTAAGCTGTGCTTTCATTATATTGTGAATTACTTTGTCATTTCTGATTTTTCCTTAGCAAGAATCTTATGACCTCACTATGGTAAATGGGAGCTTTTAAAGAGTGCACATAATTGCCTAAAAGGCCAGTTTTTAATATACACTTTCAAGATGATTTAAATCTGAAATGATAGTGTTCAGTTCTTTATCTTATACAATAGTTATAATATCCAAGAGTGTGATGTATATTTACAAGGTTTCCTCTACTTTAAGAATTCAGTACACTCTTTTTCATGCCAAAGGAATCAATAGACAATAGAATGAAAGCATCCATAGTGGTTGGCCTTGTAACATGCATCTTTCAGTGACCCAGCTTAGTGTCTATGTAAGAAGTGCTTTTCTCTTTTCATTTTCACAAGTGGCATATTTTCTTTTTTTTTAGAGTTTTGGAAAATACTCTGGCAGGATTTGTGTTCTCAGTGTCTTGACAATTAATTTATTTTCTGCCATTGTTTTTCTAGTGGGGAAATTTCCCAGTCCTTCAACTGAACAGTTAACCTTGTAAAAGCATTTAATTACACATGTAAATGAAGATCATATGACCAGGATTAACATAATATGCCAATTTCTTCTACTGATGGAAGAGCAATTGGCCATTTGAACCTGTACTTCTGGCTTAGATAGAGGTAGAAATAGGACTGCATCTGTACATTCACTAATAGTGGGCAGTTTTTTGTGAGCAAACTTCCTCTGTCAATGCGGTTTGGGACCTTCTCTGCAACTTTTCTGTTTTAGAAAGTCACTTAGAGTAGGGGACTCAAAAACAAGACTCACAGGACATGAGATCCATAACACTCCTGAATGCAACCAGAACCAGATTAAATTGCAGATCCTCTCTGATTTTAATATATTGATATATTCATAAGAAAGAAATACATAAACATAATTGGCTTTCAAAGTCAATGTGTGGCCTTCAGGGGTCTTTATGGGGTTTAGTGGCTCTGGTTTCTATTTGAATTTGAAACCTCTGATCTAGAGGTCTAACTGAGTGGACCAAAGTTACATAGCCAACATAGATTGAAGGCAGAACTTGAACTCAGTTTACCCTGTTTCTGAGGCTGGTTGCCTATCCACCATGTCTTCATGTCTAAATTAATAATGAATAATTACTAATTAAGCTAATGAAGTCTAAGAATTACAAATATAGTGCTGCAGGGGATAGCCTTGTATCCTATAAGACTGAATGCAATTTAACATTGAACATGTCTTATGATTTTAGTGTCTTATGAAATCTACTCTTGGGGTGCATATGTATTAAATAATTAAAAGAGGGGAAAAAAGATAGACCATGTGCTTTGGGGATGTCACTGAATTGCAAGTGTGCTGAATAGAACTTTTTTTTTAATAGGCTGCTGTTCCAATTTGATCTGTTCCTTAGCAAATAAACAAAACCCAAAAGTATACAGACATTTCTCTTCACTGAGCAATTTCTGTACAGCCTACAATTGCACCACTATTTAGTGATAAATTCTGATTTACAGCTTAATTGGCTAGAAGTGAATCTAGCCTCAAGGTCATTGCTGCAAAGATAGAAACTTTAAGAATGGTATATAAGTTAAGCAGAAGATTGCATGGTAGAGCATAAGGAGGAGAACCGTTTAAAATTTAGATTCAGGATAGGGTTGGATAGTGTACGCTGTACCGCATAGATACACAGAAAAGGTCAATTTGAACTGCTCAAAGCATTTCCCCGATAAAAGATTTTATATTTAACAACAAGTCTACGGAGTCTTTCTCCTACAAGGGAAACCAATAATTACATGGTGTCAAAAGGGATTAAAAATGGACCAATTAAAGCCTCCAGGAAAGTTAAGCTTTGAAGGAAATGCAGCAGAAAATTGGAGAAAACAGAAGCAAGAATTTCAACAACTTAGTATTACAGAGCAGATTGCATTTGAGAGAGAGCTATAGGTAGTGTTACTTTTCCATAAAATGGAAGAAACTCAAGAACTTATTTAATGATTTAAGTTTCAATTAATCAAAAATCAAATGTTTTTAATTGGCCATATGTGCCAGGACTGTGCTAGGCAATGGGGACAGAAAGATACAGTGAAATCATCCCCCATCTCCAAAATATTTTATTCCATAAATGGAAATATATGCATTAAAACCATATCTATCCATCCATCCATCCATCTATCTATCTATCTATCTATCTATCTATCTATCTATCTATCTATCATCTATCTATCTATCTATCTATCTATCTTTCTATCTTTCTATCTCTCTCTCTCTATCTATCTATCTCTCTATCTATCTATCTGTCTATCCATCTATCTAAAATATCTATCCCACATATCATAAGAATTTTTTGAAGATAGGGAAGGTACTGGTGTCTGCAAGAATGACAAGTTCATTTAATATGTGAGTTTAGCTATGAAAGAAATTAGGCATTCCAAGAGGTGAGAGATAAGAATTGAATGTGTGCCAGCAATGGGGGTTACATGCCTATGCAAAATTGTGGACATTAGAAATGAAGTATTGTTAAGAATTAGTCACCTCTCAAAACAAACAAATAAACAAATAATCAAATGAAAAGTTTTCACTGAACCAAAGAGTACATGAAGTGGAGCAATGTGTGGTATGATTGGAAATGTAGATTGTCACTAGGTTATAAAGGGCTTTAAATGCCAAATAGAAATTATATTTGGTCCTAAGTCAATTAATCAAGCAACAACTATTTATTAAATTTTTGCTATTTATGAAGCACTGTCCTTGGCATGGGGATACAAATAATATACACATAATGAAAGAGTCCTCACTGACAAATTGTGCTTATATTCTAATGGGAGAATTAGCAAGTCCAATCTCTTGTCCTTCATATTCAAAGAGGACCAAAATGTGTCCAGTTGTGGCCAATAAGACCAATATGAATTCACAAGATTGTAGCACAGGTCTTGCACAAACAGTCTTTATGACCATTTGAGAGGGAGATGTCTCTAAATTTGCATATCTCATGTTCTTTTCGAGCTACTACAATTCTGCTTTGCATAGGCCACAATGCCTTCTTTGATCCAGGCATTCCATGATCCTGTGCCAATGTTTCCCATGTCTCACAATCAATATCAAAGTTCTTCAGAGACACCTTGGGAATATCTTTGTTTCACTTCTTCTGGCCTTAATGTGAGCACTTGCCTTATGCAAGTTCTCCATAAAATAGTCTTTTAGGTAAATGTACATTATATATTTTACATTCAAACACATCCAGGGCCATCTGCAATCATCCTAATCTTTATCTTGCCACTGGACTTGCCACTGGAGGAGAAGGTGAGACTGGTGATTTTGCACAGTCTTCTCTCACTTAAATCCAATGTACTTAAAAGTCATAGTATCTCCTTTGTGATGCCATGGTCCTCTTCAAGAATGAAGTACAAACAACATTCAAACAATGTGGCCAGCCCATTGGAGTTGCCCTCTTTACATTAGAGCTTGAATGCTTGAAAGTTTAGCTTGAGAAAGGACCTCAGTGTTTGGTACCTTATCTTGCTAGGCAATCTTTGGAATGTTCCTAAGACAATTCAAATGTAAGAGATTTCAGTTTTCTGACATAGCCCTGGTAGACTGTTTAGATTTCACAGGCATACAACAATGAGGTCACCACAATGGTTCTGTAGACCTTCAGTTGAGTAGGCAATCTAATACCTCTTCTCTCTCACACTTTCCTTCAGAGCCTCCAAAACACCTCTAGCAATGCATGCACCAAACTCATCACCTATGTTTATGTCTCTGGAAAGAATACTGCCAAGGTGAGTAAACTTTTCTATAACATTCAAAATTTTTCCATTTGCTGTAACCAGAAATTCAATATATGTATGGTGCAGTGCTGGGTGGTGGAAAACCTCTGTTTTCTTGGTGTTGATTACCAAAGTTAGCTCAAGCAGCAGAGAATTGATCCATACTGTGTTGTGAAGTAGTTAAATACAAGGTAGTCTAGGAAGGAGGGCAGCAGCAGCTGGGGTATAAGGGAATGCTTAAATTATGTGACTGAACTGAATTGTAAACAGAAATAAGAAGGGGGTGTGTAAAAAATATGGGAGATGGTCAGTGTACAAGCAAAGTGATAAGATATGGGGTGTTGTGAGGAAAGAACAGCGATCAGTTTGAATATATCACAGAATACAAAAGAGGGAGTAATGTCAAATGAAGCAGGAAAAGTATATTGAGGCCAGATTGTTTAGGGCTTTAAATACTAAACAGAAGAGGCCATATCTCAGTCTATAGGTGATAGGAAGCCAATGGTATTGGTTTAGTAGGGAAGTCACATGGTGCTATCTGCTCTTAAGGAAGATTACTTTGGAAAGAGATTTTAGAAGGAATTTGGAACTGTAAGAGACATAAAGAAGGGAGGTCAGTTACATTGTTAAGATAATCTAGGAAAATGGTGATGGAACCTGAAATAACATGGTGGCTGTATATGTAAAGAGAAGTGGTGAGATGTAAGATGTTTTAGAAATGGCAAGATTTCTAGATGTAAGAGTGAACTACTAGAAGTTTATTGAACAGAGAAATAATATGATCAGGTCTGTGCTTTAGGGAAACTATTTCAGCAGATATATGGTGGAAGGATTGGTGAGGAAAGAGACATGAGGCAGGGACATCACTCAGGAGGTTATGAAGGTTCAAGGAAGAAGCCTTGAGAGTCTGATGAAGGGTGGTGTCTGTCAAAGTAGGAAGCAAGAAGAAGATGCAAGTGATGCTGTGGAACTGAGATCAAGAAAACTTGGTAACTATTTGGAGATGTGGGCTTAGAAAATATGAAGCATCCAGGATGACTCCAAAATGGCGAATCTGTTTGTCTGGAAGGATGATGTGTTCTCAACAGAACAGAAATGGGGAAATTTGGAAGAGAAATTGATTTGGGGGGAGGATGATTAGGAAGAAGATAATGAATTTGACAGATTATTAGAGAAAGAAAAACAAAGGAAAGTCATTCTTAGTTAAGTTTAAAGGAACCCATGTAGCAGGCTAAATTATAGCTATGAAAGATATGGTGATTTTTTAAAATATGAAAAAGAAATATATTTATGTATATTTGTATTATGTGGATATGCATACATGTACATGCATGCAAGCATGCACAAGCTTAGGAGAATAGTCTTCCTGATCCATGTGTTATTTTTTTAAACTGACTTCCTCTTCATTTGGATTTGGAAAGAGATTTACAAAAGATAGAATAGCATGTGAAATTGGATCAGACTAAGAGTAAAATGAGCCTAGTCCCTAGGGACATGAATAAAGCAATAAGGTGTGAGGATTTTCATCTGCCTACAGTTGAAGAAATCACCAGCAATCTAACAAAGGCAATACTATTAACAGTGCTGGCTGTCATCAAGGCCTGTGACATATTTGACTCGTTTAAGAGAAGCCTTTAGAACCTTTTTGTGCTATAGAAAATTGGTATTGTAAAGATATTTCACATTTTTTTTAAAGAACTAACACTATATCAGGAATTTAATGAAGCAAAGACTCAGAAAGAATAGATTCTCTCTGGGTTCACAGGCTGAATTCTCAAAGGCCAAGACACAGATGGGACAACATGGAAATATATTGAGGGGAAAAGAAGGTTTTGAACATTGAGCAGAGGTCAATAATTATGATATAGTTAAATAAATAGAAGTTAAGTATGTAGGAACCCATCACAGGTAGGAATGGATTGAGTCCTATTGAGGAAAGAGTGCTGGGTTTGGAATTAGAGGACTCAGTTTCAAATCCTGACCTTACTTACCAATTACTTTACCATTTGGTGAGTCCTCTAAATCTTGTTTGACTTCAGTTTCCTCCTTTCCAGAATGAAAGGATTGGACTGGATGACAGCTATTTTTCCTTCTAGATGAAAATTTGTGATTATGAGGGTTATAGAGGCCTGCTTGAAATCAAGCTTCTCTAAGGGCCGCCAAGGTTAGCAAGACAGAATGTTGACCTTATATGAAAAAGAAGGCATGGCATAGTATGAAGAGTATTGGGTTTACTTCCAACATTTCCTAGTACTATTTCCTGTTACTTCAATGTTTGATAAGTTACTTGAACCTATTGAATATTAGAGAAGAATGATAGTTTTACTACCTAGAACCCAGTGACTCATGGGATCACTGTAAGGAAAGACCTTTGTAAACTAGAAACTAAATTTAGATATGGGCTATCATCATCATCATCATAATCGATGACATCAACAACAAACATTAACACTATTAGCTTCCTCTTGCTATCATATGCATATTTGAATATTTTGCATACTGAAACTGGGCTGTCACCACAGACACACATATGATCCCCTCACAACAAAATATTACATCAATAGTTTTAATATCTAAAGAGAGACCTCATGTGCTAGGGTACATTATCAAATGTATTGGCTTTTTGCAGGAGTTCTCTTAGTCTACTCATAGTAGGTGCTTAATAAATATGAATTGATTCATGATTGATAAGGAGCACCTTGATTTGACTAGTAGAGGACTGAGAGACTAAAGAAGGGATTCCATTCAAAGCTGCAGAGCAAAAAGTCATATCTATTGGTAGGAAAGTCAAAAAGGGGCAACCATTTGCCTTTAAAGCTCTTCATATCTGACCCTGTCCTATTTTTCCAGACTGCTTACATATTACTGTTCTTGATGTACAGAAATCTGGTCTATTCAAAGTGATATTCTTGCTCTTTCTCAAGTCACACTCTATCTTTTCTTTCTCTGATTTGTGTATATTGTTCTTTTGGAATCAATCTGTGATTTCCTTCAAGAGTCAATTCAAGTGCCACTACCTTCATGAGGTCTTCCTTGTCCGCTCAGTTACTAGTGCCTTCCCTTCTAAATTTACCTTGTATTTAATTTGCATATGTCTATATATGTAAATGTTATCTCCTTTAGACCTGTTTTTTTTTTCCTAATCCCAATGCTTGGCTAACTGACTGCCAAATTTTATGTGTTGATAAAGACTAATTGATTAATCCCCACATTTAGATGTTTTCTATTAAGTATTAATTGATTTAATTTTTGTTTTCCTGTGTTCCTAACATTGTTTCCAACTCTTCTAGAAGAAAGTATTCATGCTATATAGGTACAATATTTCTTAGTCTATAAACCTATCATCCTTTTTGTTTCTTTATGCCAAAACATTTTTGAACCTAGTTTTCCATCCTTTTCCTTGCCCACCTTCACTGTTTAAGTCACTGAATATTAATTTATATATGGACTTGATTTGGAAGACCTTGTTAAGTTCTTAATAGAATTTCTGTATTTTGTTATGCTCTGCAACAAATGTTGGCACATTAATTGCAGTGGTCTTTAAAGTGGTCTTTTCCCTTATGCTTATAATGAATCTTGCAAGATAAATTAGTGTCCCACAAGGTAATGTCTTTTTTCCTCTTTCTGCATATACAGTGGAACCAACTCCCTGAATCTCTTTGTTTGGATATCCAGGGAAAATCTGTGAGTTGTGCTTTCACTTAACTGCAATCTCCACATGTGTTTTAGTTTCATTTATAATGAGGATGCTAATATTTATATAATTCGATTCTTTCATAAACATTTGAATTCATCAGATATTGGACAAGAATCATACATTTATAGTGGTAAAATTAAACTGTTCTTTATACATGGTCTAAAAATCTCAATATCATAGCTAGATCAAGGTAATGTGTGATTTGTAAAAGGTGCTAAAATTTAGGGAACACTCACAACACTGTCTTATTTATTTTTAACAGAGAAGCTATAGAGTTTAACACACAGTAAGGAATAATAAAGAATACTTTTGTATATTTGTTTTTCATACTTGTGTATTCTTTGACATAGGAAGCTCCTCATGAGGAACTTTCCCTTTTGATGGGGTTTGGTGACTTCTCTAAAACTTATAATCTTTGTCACCTGAGATCTTGCCAAGTATCTTGCCAGTAGTCTCCCTACCTTTCTGTGGCATGCCTTGAAATGAGGACTTTTGACTCTGACGCTAGCTTTCCACGTGCTAACCATATTGCCTTTCATAGAAGGCAGAAAGGAAGAATAAGCTAAAATGAAAAGCTACCAGATCATGTGCTTTTTTCCTAGTCTCAGCCTCCCATACACACATCTATGCCATATTTCACCCACACATACACGCAAATAATTGATAGTTACTGATCTGTAAAAAAAAAAAGTTTCTTTGCATTTGCTCATCTGGGTCAGAACACTCACAAACATCGACTGATTTCAAGAAAATGATTGGGAAATTCAGAAGCTGCTAAATAAAAAACAAGAACTCCACAGGGCTTACCAGCAGGCTAATTCATCTATCTCTAAGAAGGTAATTAATTTCTTCAGAAGTGCAAACAAAGCTTAGAGTGATGCATGATTCTTGGCTCAGTAAGAGGGCAAATGAAATTTAGTTTTATAAAGATAATAATTGAATATACAAAGAGGGAAGTACAGCTACTCTATTTAGTCAATGTATCTTGGAAGGTAGATTGGTACAGTGGAAAGACCACTGGTTTTTGAGTCTGATCACCTGGGTTCAAATCCTGCCTTTTATATTTACAGTATGTATGACTGAAGGTCATATAACCTCCCAGGGCTTCAGTTTCCTTATCTGAGGTGTTTGTACCAAATGGCTTCCAACGTCCTTTTTCAGCTCGAGATCTATGAAGTCATAAAATCATAAAATGAAATGTAGCTTCTTCTGTGCTACCTTTATCAGAAAATAGATTACAGGCAGAGGGCCCTCAAGACTACCTAAATAATAATATTCAATGTTTAATAAAAACACATGTCCCAGAAATAAAATATAAATTACTTTTAAATTATTTCTTATTTTGAATTATCTATGTCATGCTTCTCATCCTTTGGTGTGGATATTCAAAAGCTGATTTCATATAATGTTTCACTTTAATTTATAAATTGAATCTGTGTGATAAGACTCACATAAAAGCATTTTTCTAATTATATGCAACTTGCAAATTCTACACAGTAAAACAAATATTGACATATACTACAAAACAGAATTTCTGATTATCCTGCTCAAACAATTAAGACTTGCTACTCTTTGATCATTCTGTGAATCCTCCTCAGGCTACATTTAGGCTTTAGATATTGAGTTTTTATAAAATACTATCTTGCAACTGTTGGCACAGTATATGGGTGAGATAGACTAAACTAACAAGCACACAAAATTAGTATCATAAAGACGAAGGCAAATTAATTCTTAGAGAAATATGATGTTGGTCATGGCATACATATATAGATGTGTAGTAAAAATATGACATGAAATAAAACCATAGTTTTTGCTAAAAAGGTAAACCCAAATGGTGAGGTAGATTTTAAAAGTTTTTAAGGATTGTCATATACATCAAAAAAATTGTTGCAATGTTTTCATATATGTATATAGGTTCATATAGTACATGTATGTATTGTGCCATACACATATATATGTATATGCTGAATTCATCATTGTGATAGTTATTAAAGAACAAAGTTCAAAAAGATGCCAGTTTGTGAAATAGCAAATGAAAAAATGGAAGGAATTAATAAAATATTCCAATTCTTAAATATTTTAATGTGAATGGAAAATTTATACTATCAATGGATATAAATTCCTTGGGATTAGGAGTTCCTTGGCTTCAAAAGATTTCCTTGATGCATATGTATGGATTTTACAAAGATTCTGTCTGGCAAAGCTAGGCTGAAGTGCTCATATTTATACATAGTTGTAGTCATAATTACTGGTATGTTTAAGAAAAAAAAGATCCCTGAAGTATACCTGGAGGAGGATTCTTTCTTATATCTGAGATTTTGTGATGATGGATTTGAAAACAATAGATTACAAAAAGCAGTCTTACTCAACTCTTCAGTCTCTCTTAACTCCCCATATTCAATTAGTCAAGTCTTTTTCATTCCAGCTACACAATAGGTCTCCTATCCATCCTGTTCTCCCCACTCACATGGTCAACAACCTAGTTTAGACTCGTAATTACTCTCTTTGTTCTCAGTGTTTCCCATTTCTGATCTAACTCACACAACTGCCAAAATAATCTTCCTAAAGCTCAGGTTTGATTATGTTATTTCCCTGCTCGATAAACTACCCTCTTTATTACTTGTAGGATTAAAAAAAAATCTTTGCTTCACATTTAAAGCTGCTATATGATTCCCTCTTATCTTTCCATTATTATTACTGTATAACTCTCTTCAAACATTTTTAAATATTTCATCTACACTGTCTTACTTGTATTTCTTTTAACTTGGCACCCCATCTCCTATTTCCTAGGTATTTACTTAGATTGTTCCCTCATGCCAGAAATATACTTATTTGCCTCTGCCTGTCAGAATCATGAACACTTATGCCATCTCCAATGGGAAGCTTTTCCTAATCCCTTTAATTTTGAGTGCCCTTTACCTCTTCCTCAAATTATCTTTTCTAGACTTGTCTGGTTCCATATTGTATCCCTCAAATGGAATATAAGTTCATTGAAGAAGGGCAGGTTTTTTAAAAAATTTTTATCCTCTTTCCTTAAGATAGTGTTTTGCTCATATTAAGCACTTAAGATTTGTTTGCCAGATTTGATTCAATTGTATGTAAAGTTATTTTAGCAACTATAATAATTTTGTCTAATTTATTCACAATTACTTGTGTGTCTCCAGGTTTAACTGTTTATAATTGTTATTTAGAAGTTCTTGAAAGAATACTGAAATCTGGTGTGATTCTGATTTTAAAGCTGTGGAGATGACACTTAAGGTCTCAATTGTCAAATGGATTCTCAGAAGAAAGGATGTATTTACCATATTTTTCATTCTTCAGTGAATTAGTTTCTCCTATATATATGTATATATACATACATATATATATATATATATATATGTATATATATATATATATATATATATATATATATATATATATATATATATATATATATACATGCATACACACATATATTTGCTGTCCATTATAGAATTAGTTAGGCAGGCTTTGAAACATAACGATTTGGGTTGGAAGGTATAGTGTTTAAGTTTGAGAGATGAGGACCTAATCACTTTAAGTGTAAGAAAGGAAAGGATGGGCATAGAGAAAATTAAAAGGGATTGTGAAAAGATAGAATTTAAATTTAAAATGTGGGTTTTCATATAGCTTGCAATTTTGATATGTTTCGTTTATATTTTTTATTTAACATTTAAGCAAATATGGTGGTTAAAGCATTTACTGAAAGTTTTGAATAAAACAGTATTTATGAAAACACAAGGCATAGTGAAATTTACTCTAGTCTGAAATTAAAAAAATAAGTCATTCCATCAATCAATAATCATTTATTAAGCACCCATTATAGGAATATAATATGCTAAGTGCTAAGAGAAAACAAATAAAAAAAAGTCCCTGCCCACAAGAAGCTCAAATTTTAACATTTATATGTAATTATTATTTTGATGAGCTCAATCTATTTTACAGATTATGGAGCTAATTCTTTTGATGAATTGAGTAAATTGCTCATTTTAGGTTATATATCTGAAAAAAAATAAAAGCTCTTTTGAACAGCTAAGACCCATTTAGTAAATTACTTCTTATAGTGTGCCCAATGATTTTATGGTGTTCTAAAATAATGAAGTGCAAATGTCAAAAAGATATGAGTCTCAATTTCCCCACGCATAAACATCATAATAAAACGTAACCACCCAACACTGATGTGAAAATTGATTGGACAAAGCCTATAGAGCTATGGAGCACCAGGTATAGAGATACTATATTACGGATCTCAGTAAAACACTGATACATATGCTTTTTTCCTGAGAGGAGCTGGAGGCTTAAAGTAATCACATGCTAAGATAAAAATGCGACAAGGGCAGCGCATTAACATCAGGGTGGTTTGATTTAGAATTCATTGAGTATTAAGAAAATTATTCCTGTCTTAAAATGCGTCTTGGTATGTAAGCAATAGAGCATTTCTCAAAATTGAATGGGTACTGGAAATCAGTATAGTAGGCCACTTTACTGCTATCTGAAGCTCAAGATATGCATGTATTTGCAAACCTATTTCAACACAAAAAAGCTGACCCTCTCACTGGTCTTCACATCCTTGGACAATTATTTGTGTTAACGGGGCATTTTCCAAAACACAAATCTATAGTAGCTTTGTAATCTTTGTTACAGTACAATTGAGAGGTACATACTGAGGTCTTTTCATATATCATTATTAGTTAAAATCAAACAGTAATTTTAATACCTCCTATAATTTAGGTACTGTGCTTTGTGCCTGAGTATAAGACAGGAATAGACCCTGCCTACAGGGGATTTTATAGAGAAGACAACATGTGAACATATAAGGATATAAGAAAATACAAGGTGATTAGGGATAGGGACACACATTTAGATGATGAAGGAAGGCTTATTCAGGGAAGTGGAATTTGAGCTGAGATGTGAAATGACCCAACAAATGCACTTTTCTATCTTTTTTTTTCTAATTGTTTCTTACCCATTAAAAAACAAGCAACAATACTGGTACTAATCAGGGTAACTCCCAAAGTTCATGATAAGAAAAGTTGTGATATTTCCTCTCTCTCTCTTTCTCTCTCTCTTTGAAATAAAAATAGATGGAAAGATGCAAATACATTTGTGTACATACATCATATAACATGCACATATATATGCACATATATATCACTACTGAGATAAATATCTTAATGGACATATATGTATGTATGTGTATATACATACACACATACACACGCTTAAACACAGAGGAAAAAATCCATACAATAAGGAGTAGCTCAGTGATCCAGTGGGTCGAATGTTTGGCCAGAAATCAGGAAGATTCGTCTTCCTGTGTTCAAATCTGTCCTCAGATAGTTACATGCCACGTGACCTGCTGTTTGCCTTAGTTCTTCATCTGTTAAAAGAGGTGAAGAAGGAAATGGCAAACCATTCCATTATATTTTCTAAGAAAACCTCAAATGGATTCACAAAAAGTTAGACATGTTTGAAAGGACAGGACAATAACAACACAAATATGATGGTACCATATAAGCATAATGTGTATATATACATGTTTGTACTTGCATCTGCATATGTATATGGGTGTGAATACTATATTCTATGTATACACACATTATAGGTATACATATATATCACGTATATATGTATTATGTGTTATGTATGTATACATAATTGAAAGGGCTCTATACTGAGGTTCAAAAGAGCAGAATGCTGATTGTGATTTTGCTAACAACTTACTAGCTATATTATGTCATTTGGGGCAATAGAATTCAAGCCAACGTAACAAAGGCATCAAATGCCAACTATATGTGAAGAACTTCAGGTCTTTGAGACTGAGTTTACTCATGTAGGAGAATAGATTTAGCAATGGAAGAAAATTTCAGGATCATCCCTTCCACCTCGTTCAGTTTCCATTTGAGGAGACTGAGATCAAAAGTGGTTAACTGAGCTACCCCAAATGTCACAAGACTATGTGATAGAGTCAAAAATTGAATTCCCATTCTCCCGCTGAACCACATGGGTACAAAGGAGGAATAACAGCAATCAATTTCACAGGGTTGTTAGAAGCATTAAATGATAGGAAGTGAAAATTATTTTAGAAGTATCAATTTGATACATATTTAATAGATTATTAACATTAAATTTTAAATTTAATTTAATATGACTTTGAGGCTTATATAAGTAGACAATGAGACCTCACTATTAAACTTCCAAATAGAACCAAATTTGCTGTAATGATGATTTTGAAACCCACTGGAGATACTTTACTTACTTAACTAAAAAGTCCTATACTTACAGAGAGGACTACAGTGCATTTCCCTAAGGACAGTATTTTAACAAGCCTCCAGTATATGAACTCGTGTTCAAATAACCGAAAGTCACAGTTCCCTTAAGGAAACCCACAGTTTCCAGTACCCCACATTATCTAATAACAAAAGTTTCCTCTAAGGTCTCCTAGACCCCATAAACAAGAAACAGCTGTTTGGAGCTCTCACTATTGGCATAGTTTTCCTATGTTAAAAAAAAAAAACAACAACATTTTATCAGATTGAGCATTGATTGGGAAGAGATGTGGTGGAAAGAACCTTGAATTTGGAGTCAAGGCACTCTGCCACTATATAATCAAATATATTACCACTCTTTCAGTTTCTTAATCTCCATCTAAAAAGACGGTGAAAGATAAAGCATTGTATAAATTATATGAACACAATTTCAAAATGCTTTTCACATAAATACATATCTAAACAGAGAAATATTAATTACTCATAAATAGACCAAGGCAATACACAAATAATTGAGAACTGCACCAAAATTAATTTATTCAATGCCATATCAATCAAACTACCAAAGAATTATTTTGTCAGAAAAAATAACAAAATTCAGAAGTAATTGAAGCTATCAAGAGTCATATGGAAAAGCCTTCAAATCATTACTAATTTGAGAAATACAAATTTTAAAAACTCTAAGGCACCACTTCACATCTATCAGATAAACTAACATGACAAGAAATGAAAAAGGCAAATTTTAGAGCAAATATGGAAAACAGGCACTCTAATGTACTGTTGAAAGAGTTGTGAACTGATCTAACTATTCTGGAGTACAATTTGGAATTATGACCAAGACTGCATAGACCCAATAATACCACTACTAGGGCTGTATCCCAAAGAGATAAAAAGGACATATATTTACAAAAACATTCATAACAGCTCTTTTGTGATGGGGAAAAACTGGAAATTGAAGGGACCCTTATCAACTGAGGAATGGTTGGATATGTAGTATATGATTATGATTGAATACTATTGTGCTATAAGAAATGACAAAAGGAATGGTTTAAGAAAAACCTAGAAAGAATTATTTCACTGGCAAAATGTACAGTGAGCAGAACCAGAAGAATACAGCATACCACGGTTGGGGAACCTTGTGGCCCTCTAGGTCCTCAAGTGTGGCTCTTTGACTGAATCCAAACTTCACAGAACAACCTCTTAATAAAAGAATTTATTTTATCAGACTCAGACTCAGGTGAAAGGCCATGCCCAAGGACCTAGAGGTCACATGTGGCTTTGAGGCTGAAGGTTCCTCACCCTTGTTGTGTATAGTAGGAACAATATTGTTAAGATGACCAATTGTGAGACTTAGCTACTCTGATTAAGGCAAGGATCTAAGATAATTCTAAAGGATTCATGATGAAAAACATTCCATCTACCTCCAGAGAGAGACCTGATGAAGTCTGCGTGAAACCTGAAGCATGCCTTTTCACTTGGTTTGTCTTGCCTTTTTTCTTTTGCAACAAGGCTGACAGGGAAATATGCTTCGTAGGACTTCACATGAATAATGATATCCTGTCGTTTGCCTTCTCAATGGATGAGTGAGGGTCTAGAAAGGGAGAGATACTTGGGAATTCAAAATTATTAAAAATGGATGTTAAAGTAAATAAAGTATAATTATTTTAAACATTTAAAATGAATATTAAAAACAAAATTAAACCAAGAGCCAGCAACTACACAAATTCTCTCTCTCTCTCTCTCTCTCTCTCTCTCTCTCTCTCTCTCTCTCTCTCTCTCTCTCTCTCTCTCTCTCTCTCTCTCTCTGTCTCTTATCTCCAGTGTCCAGCCTCTTTCTACTAAGACATACAAGCTTCTATTTTGAGAACCAACATTCTCTGAGGATTTCCGTGACCCTTCATATTTTTCAAAGTGCTCTGATATGTACTATTTCATTTGATGTTCAACACAAACATATAGGAAGTACCATTCTCTTTATTTTACATGAGGAGAAATGAATAAAAGTGTCCAATAGATTTCCTCAGGTAGCTAGTAGCAGTTAGCTACTGGTAGAGGTGGGAAGTCTCCTGACTCCCGGTCCAATACATTTTCGGCTAGCCTACCATGAATACAAACAGAGGAAATGAGAGAGAGCCTTTTAGTTCAACAGCATTTATCTTTATGTATAATTTTGAGATGTTTTTGTATTTTGGTGTCCTTAATGGTAAACTTTGTATTATCATGTTTGTAATATCTGCAGTAGGGGAGGAGATGGGATCAGGATCATATTCCATAGGAAAACTAGATCAGCGTTAAAGAATCCATGTGAAAGGGAAGCGAGTTTCCTCTGCTTAAATATGAAGACCTTAACTCTACTCAGTGTTCCAGGGCATAACCCTAATTGATCTGTAACCTGGGACACATATTAGAGCATTTGTAGGGTAGAAATGGTCTGGAGAGCCCCAAATGAATCTCTAGGAAAGACTATGCCTACTGCTTCATAATCTGTATAGCCTCCTCCTACCTACCCAGTGTACGTGGCTATTAACAAATAATTACTTATGCTTAGGTAGCACTTGTTAACAAAGTAGATGGAAAGGTGTCCTTTTTCTTCTAAAAAAAAATAACCTTGCTTTCCAGTTATCACCCATTTCTAGGTAAGGATACTAAAGCTATAGAGAATATCATTGTACTCAAACAATTATTTTTAGCAATAGCCAAAAGTTAGAACTTGAATAATGCAGTAATTGAACCCAGGTCCAGCATGAAATCTTCTGCACAAACTTTCTCTCATTCTGAAAGCTCTCTCTACTTTTGGGGAAGCACAACTTTCATTTCCAAGGCAGAAGTAGGACAGAAGGAAACTTCTTTCTTCCCTGTTAGAAAATAACATGTATTAAATTAAGGTCCTGAACTCGGGATAATTGAACCTGTTAAAATTTCTTTAGTGTGATTTCGTCCCTTTCTTCAATCTCCTTTTCCCATCTTCTCCTTGCCTCTTGACCCTGGTCATACTCCATGCCTTGGGTTCTTTACCTAAATGGCATTGCTGAAGCAAACATCTTGTTTTCAAATAGACTCCATTAAATCTAAAAGATACTTACTGATAGAGCCTTAAGGTACTCACTTTAGGGGAATTTTAATTTTTATATTTGACTTTTAAAGATGGAAAGGCCTTCAAACCCTAAAAATTTAATTTCAAATGCTGGCACCTCATCTGAGTGACAGCGTGTGATGCATGTTGGGGGCTGCCCTCTTCATGATACTAATCCCACATCTTCAGTTTGCTGCACCTGTGTGCATTTAAGTATTGCATTACTCTCTGAATAGGGAGAATAAAGTTGTTCTTACTGGAGAGGGGATATGGAAATTTTCATAGGAGGATACTTAACAAATTTAATAGTCAAGTTTATTTTCTAAGAGAAATGTGTTCCTTTTTGTATATGACACCAGTTCCTTTTTTTGGGAAGGAATTGGAAAGGGGCTCTGTTTTAAAATCTGTTTTGATGTGCATGAAAAACACATAAAGACACATACACACGTATATGCACATTTATATACATACATATATGACATATGTATGTATGTGTATGTATATATATTTAAGACACACCTTTATGTAATGTGAAAAATGCTTAGTCTACATGATGATGAATAGAAGCTATTTAGAAATACTTGAATATTTAACTTTAAATAACTATCGATTATTGCATAAAATAACTTATTAGGTGTAGGGGACATAAGACTTTTTAAAATTTATGAATGCATTGAGTTTCATTTTAACCTTTTCTAAAACCAGACCTTTAGACTTTAGGAGGGAAAAAGAGCCAGTTACATTCAATGAACATTTAGAAATTGATTAATTTGTCCAAATCATTGTCTTAGGGACAGGGGACAAAAAGACAAAATTTGAAAAACAGTACCTGAACAAAACAAACCTAGTTTCCATTTAATCAATGAACATTAATTTCTCTATTAACAACTGTGTGCCAAACATTCTGCTAGTTTCTTGGTTTAAAAAGACAAAAATGAAAGTTTTTTTTCCCTTTTTTTCTTCTTCAAGGGTGTGTCTGTGTGTAAATGCTTGATCATTTAAGGAAGGAAAAATATGCATAATCAATGGATTGGTATCTTCTTCTAAGTGTCTGTGTCATCTGGACTAAACCTTCAGAAGCTCTGGATTCTAAGTGCAGAGGTGAGGACACTTGGGATAACTTGTGTTATCTGATAAAATGCCAAGAGGAGCAAACAGACGAGTTTGGCTAGAAATGGAGAGTGAATTATGCAAAGATAACAAAATAATCCTATAAAGGTGAGTGGGAACAAGATAGTAAAGGGCTTTAAATTCTGAACTGGAAAATTTTCTCCCAGATGAAATAGGGGATGAAGCTTGTTGAGGAGAATTTTATGGTCAGAACATAAAGATTTTTTTTTGTCTCTTTTGTGCATGAACTCTCTGATAGGAGGGCCTATGGGTGCGGAGGAGTACATACGTGTAATGTCAGTCTTTTTTTTATCCTGTCACCATCAGACTCAAAACCCAATGACTCCCTATTTTAGAATGAAATATAAATTCCTCACTGTGGCATTTGAAGGTCACAACCTGATACCATTCTAGTGTTTATAGCTTTCTTATGTGTTACCTTACTCCACAAGCTTTGTGGTCCAGCCCCACTAACTTACTTACACTTGATGTTCCATCTCCCATCGCTGTGCCTTGGCTTTAACTGAGCCACAGGCCATACACTTTACACCATCAGTTCCTCCTCACCTCTTTCTCTTATTACACCTATGTTTTTTCGAGATTCAGCTGAAGTGACACTTATCCGCATGAAGTTTTTCCTGTTCCAGTTGCAGGTGCCTTCTTCAGAGTTCCTCTCTATCTACCCTTTATGTCTACACACACACACACACACACACACACACACACACACACACACACACACACATACACACACATACTTACATGTGCACTATATAGAACATGTGTGCAATTGGTGGTGTATATGTGTGTATATATATATGTACACATACCTACCTACCTATATGCATGTGTATATGCAAACCTACATACACACATGTGCATCCTAGGCTGTGGGGATACAAAGATAAGCACACAAACACACGTGTATATATGTGTACATATAGACACACATGCATATGTATGTGTATGTGTCCATAAGACATGTATGTGCTTGTCTTTTCCTTCCCAGAGCTAGCTTGCTTACTTGTGTGATTGATTGATATATTGCTAATATTGCTAAACTGTTTTTCTGCCTTTTTAAAATTTTTTATTATAAAAAATTTTCTCTTGAGTGAGGAAGGGGATATAACAAGAAATAAAGACATGCAAAAAGAAATCTATTTTTTATAAAAGGAAAACTCTCTTGCTAGTCTTATGGAAAATGGGCTGTGGAAGGGAGAGTCTGGAAGCCCAAGATCTTTTATTACAGTTACATCTGGCTTTTTATAAGCATCTCAGCATCATTGCAGTCTCTCCCCGCCCCCCACTCCCAATCTAAAAACAAGTTTTTGTGGACATTTGAAAGCTTTTGGCAGGATCTATGTCTGCTCCTTAAATTCTGCAACTTGCCTCACACACTGTCAAAGTTCAGCCCATGTTAAATATTAAGAAGAAAGAAAAGTGATATTAAGTGCAAGAGTAGAAAGAATAGTGCTGCTTTTCTCTCATAACCTTTTAAAAACATATCTTCTGATATGTACTGCTTCAGGAAGCAAGTTTAATAGTGGCAGTAATGCCTTCTTGGACAAAAGTTGATGTGTAAGAGAAGGTTACAGTCTCAGAAGAATTGCTTACAATAATTCAGACACATTAGCAGAAGGAAAATGCCCCGTTCACCCGCTGCAATGTTTCTGACCTTTGGGAAGAAACAGCATAGTAGAATGGTGTGTTTATAAGATTTTTCTTTTTCATTCTCATTCCTGGCAAAATGGGCCGCACACAAAAATCATAATGTATAATAAGATGATTTATGAATAACAAGGGAAGTTATTTAGTTCCAGTGAATCAGTTGACCACATCATATACATTATATTAAATTACACATAAAATCATAAATAAATATATGTATATATCTATATATCTGACATCACATATATTTTGAATATAAATATTATATTAAATTATATATAATATGTAATCATAAATAGATATAGGCATATATCTACCTAGATGATATTCTGATCAACCGATTCATTGGAACCACATTAATTTCGTTTCTGATGGATCATCTTTTTTTTTAATATAATTAAAATCTTTATTGAAAAGCAGATTTTCCCATACAACATTTTTACAAGAAGAAATCGAACTGGAAACATTCACAGAACACAAACTGGTTTATTAAATGATAAATCAACAATGGACGAAGAGAGGTTGAACCAATTCCTAGATCTAGGATGCCATTATCAAATAAAATATTATTGACCAAAAAAAAAAAAGTAATTTTAAATTCAGGAAATCTATAAGCCATCAAGAACATGGGAAGAAAATCCTGACCAAACTAAAGTCATAATGACCCTTAAAGTTTGAATGAGCTCCTTTTAAATAAGCACATAAAACTGTGCTACTTAATATGTTTCTCTGTTGGGGGACAGCTCTGGACCGGGGTCCCCCGTGAGGACCGTGAGATGCCTGAGGGTCCGAACCTGCCCCCTTGTGGGGTACTGGGATGGCCCTGGTAACAGGCTGGCTCCACCCGCCGGGAGGCACTTGGGAGGAGCTCGCCCTCCCATGGGAGGTACGGGGGAGGAGACAGGGGATAATAAAAGGGGATGATCACAAGGGCTTAGAAGGAGAAGGAGAAGGGGAAGAAATGCAATAAAGCTTGCTGACTGCAACTCCTTTCAGGTGCTCTGCCTGTTTATTGCCCTCCCCCAACCGGGAGAGGGGCCGGAGACGTCCGAAGACCGGGGATCGGTAAGTGGAGAGGCGAAGGCTCGGGAGTAGACCCCGGGCATTTCTCCATGAATTTTTTGTGAAATTCTGATTAAAGGATATCGTTTACAAGTCTTTTGTCCTTTTTCAGCTCATCTACTCCTTTGGGGCAGTTCTTAAAGACAACATCATTATTCCACCTTCTCTTTACTTTGAAGTCGGCCTGAGGCTGAGAGGGACCAGTGAGATTAAGGAGAGGGTTTCCAATGAGGATATTTTCCATCTTCCGCTTTTTGTTCTTATTCCTTACAGGCTCGTTCTTCAGCTCTTTCTTTTCTTATTTTTTCTAGTTTTGCCAATAAAGCTGCAGTGTCATCATCATCACTTTATTCCTCAGAATCTTCATCTTCATCATCTTCATCTGTTAGGGGATCATCTGCACCAAGGTTGGCTGCAAGAATCTGATCTGATCGAGGTTTCTTAGGCGCAGAGATGAGGTTGTGTGCTCTCTAGTCAGACGATCTCTGTTTTTTCCCTTGCAGCAACTCTCTCTGTCTCTTCTAGTTCTCACCTGAAATCTTGGTTGGAAATCTCTTCTAGAGCATCCTGAGTAGTTTGTCTGTATTTAATTTTTGTGTGAGAAGATAGATCTCTGCTTGAATACTGCTTCAAAAGCTGACTCAAATCACCTTCCCTGTTTCCTCTTCCTCCTCTTGCAGTTTCAAATGTAGGCCTTGCCACTGTTGTCATTTTCAATGTCCAGGTGAGTTAGGGTCCCACAGTTCTCTGATATTATGCCAGCACCATTACTCCTCCACCTTCCCACAATTCCTCCAGCTGGGACACCAAAGAGCATTGCTATGGACCATCTTAACACACATTAATATAAATATTTTTGTTTTTCAGTTGTTTCAGTCATGTTTCTCTGTGATCCCATTTGGAGTTTTCTTGGCAAAGATACTGGAGTGATTTTTCATTCTCTTCTCCAGATCATTTTTACAGATGAGGAGCTGTGGCAAACATGGTTCAGTGACTTGCCCAGGGTCACACAGTTAATAAGTGTCTGAGACTAAATCTGAACTCAGAAAACTGAGTCTTCTTGGCTACAGCCTGGTATTCTATCCACTGCGATGCCTAGCTGCTTTTAATGTACATCCATCCATCCATCCATACATACAATTATATGTATAATTATACACATATACATATATGTCTCTATATGTATATGAACAATATATATTAAGATGATCTATGCAAAACAAGGGAAGTTATTCTGTTACAATGAATGAGTTGGCCACAACATCATACATATACACACATAATTTATATTTATAACCACATGTATATAATTATATCTTATATTTATAATTTTATATATACATACACATACATAAATATAAGTATATTTGATGCTGCTGTAAATGGTTACATTGTAATTAAATAATTTCTCTTGTCATCCATGGATTATCTTAACCTACATAATTTATATCCATATATTCACATACATACTTACACGCACATATATGCACACACATAAATACATACATATTGGTTCATAATGAATACCAATTTTATCTTGAGAACCTGATAATGTCACTTAGGTCGGAGGCTGGGTCTTTCCACCGTAGTTCCTGAATTAAGCTCACTAGGATAAACAGAAAGAAAAGTAACCATCAAATGCATAGCAGAAAATCTTTATTAAGATAGATTCAGTGAAGAAAAACAAATGAGATAATTGATTATAACTTTTAATATCTGCTTTAGTCCCCAGCGAAAATACACAATAGAGGAATTTCACCAGAAAGTCATTGTAACGTTGATGTTATATGCTAGCTCTATACATTTAAGCAATTATCATCTTAGAACAACGGGCCAACATTACACGGTTCTTTTCTTGTAGCAATTAAATGAAAAGAAGACTTAAGTAGCTTGCATATGTTGGCGCTTTAGGAATTTTTAGTCAGCAATTTTTATCAATGCAGTTTCACATGCTCTAGTTACATCCTTCAACCTCCTTGCTCATTAAAAGAAAAAAAAAAGCCCTATACCTAGAAACAACATTCTCTGTATATGTACAGTACCTAATGAAAGATAGCACATTATGATGCAATAGAAACATGGTTGCATCTTTAGCGTTTCAAATTATATGACAGAGAGAGATCTTAGCAAACCTAAATGATCAGGTGTGGGGTGTAAACTACTTAGAAACAGATAGGTAGCTCAGTGAATAGATCACTGGATTGGAAATCAGAAATACCTGAGTTTGAATCCTTCTTTTGACGCAAACTGATCAACCCTGGGGAAGATAGGACCTATCTTCTTGGGTTATTGTGGGAATCCAATGAGATAATATATGTAAAGAAGTTTGGTAATCTTAAAGCTCTATATAAATGCTGCCTATATTCCTGATCTCTGTCTTTTCTGATGATCTAAATTCCTATTCTACTATTCTCCTCTCTCTTGACCTTGTAGGGCATTTAGTCTGTACCTTACAACTTAACATTGTAATTTTTGCTGTTATTTCATGTATTTTTTCAAATTTATGACCTTCTTGAAGATAGATCTATGTCTTATTTCTGATGTTATAGAATCTAAAACAATGCTGAAAATTAGCACCAAAGACTTGAAAGGTTTTCAGATGGTGTCTCTTCTGAAATGTTTGGGAATAGATATCCCATCCACAAATCCTGGTAAGGAATCCATCATCCTCTCCTTGATGATACTATTTTCCCTAAAGACCTCCTGAGGAAACCCATTGCATTTTATGATAGTTATAAATATTGTAGCTGTTCTTGTTGACGTTGATGATGGTGGTGGTGATGATGATGATAGCTACCATTTATATAACACTTTAAGCTTTACAAAGCACATTACAAATATTTTCTCATTTTATCCTCATAATTTCCCTGTGTGGTAGATGACATTATCATCCCCCCTTTTGCTCATGAAGAACTAAAGGAGAAGCCTCAAGACTAGTTCAGGGTCACACAGATTTTAAGTAGTTTAGAACTTAGATCTTCTTGATTCCAGGTCTAGAACTTTACCCACTGTACTACCTAGCTATTAGATAGATTTTTTTTTTTATTATTGAGCTGCTTAATCCCTACATGGAGCCATCACTTATTTCTTCTAATTTTATGACTCTGGAGGAGAAGTGAGGCTGGTGACCCGCACAGCCCTCCCTCACTCAAAACAAAGTCAAGTGCAAGTCATGTCATCATTTCTCTGATGACATGGTCTTCTTTGGCAATGAAGGATGAACACAACATCTATTTTGTTTCCTTCCCTTTCCCTTTGTCTCCCCTCCCCCTTCCTTTCCCTTCCCTTCCCTTCCCTTCCTTTCCCTTCCCTTCCCTTCCCTTCCCCAAAACCTTAAACCTACTGTACTCTGACACATACATTGGAGGACAATAGACCGCTGCCTAAGGGCTGGCTTCTGGATCCTCCTGGCTTAAGAGTGATTACCAATATTAACTGTTGCTGTTTCCCTCCCAGGCTGATGCTGTTTTTTTCTGTGCTTCACTAAAGGGGCCATCCCCCAGCTAACTTTTTTGTCACAATTTATTTTTTATTGTTTTATTATTGAATTATTTTATTTGTTTTCAGTGTTCTACAATCACTTTCATATATTTTCGATTGTTTTTCCCTCTCTCTCCGCACTCCCTCCTTGAGATGGCATACAGCCTCATATAGGTTCTACACATACATTCCTATTGAAGACATTTTCACCTTAGTCATGTTGCATCGAAGAATTAAAATGAATGGGAGAAACCATAAAGTAAAGCAAAACAAAACAAAGTATAATACAAACAAAAATGGTCTGCTTCATTCTGTTACCATATATGGTGGTTATCAATAGTAACTGTTGCTGTTTCCCTCCCAATCTGATGCTGTTTTTTGTTTTTCTATGCCTCACTAAATGGGCCATCCTCTGGCTACTTCTTAAAGAGGTCTATTCACTGAATGAGCATTATCTCACCCTAAGTGAGTTCCTGAAAAGACCTTGGGTTAAAGGGGCCAAGGTCTCCTATTGCATCCTGGGTCATTTCCAGTCATCCTAATGAATATTTGGTCACTGGATTCAGATGGTTCACGAGGAGAAGTGAGTCTGATGACCTGCACAGCCCTCCCTCACTCAGAACAAAGTCAAGTAGAAGTCATGTCATCATTTCTCTGATGGTATGGTCTTCAGCAATTTAGGATGAACATACAACCATCTTTGTACAAGCAAATTGATTCTATTTTTCTTCATGGTAATCTATTAGTACTTGAAGACAATGATTATCCTCTGACCAAGTCCTTTCTTTTACATATTAAACATTCTCACTTCCTTCACCTGATTATTTTTTGGTATAATTTCAAGTTCCTTTACACTGCTTTTCTGGGTCTCACAGAATCACATAATTGTAGAGTTGGAAGGCATCTCAGCATCCATCCAGTAAAATCCGATCAATTAATAATCAATTAATCAATAAATTTTTATTAAGCATCTGCTATGTGTCAGGCATTCTGCAAAGTGTTGGATTCATAGCTAAATTGAATCTGTATCAATACATATAGGATTAGAATTCAGCTTTAGTTCAAATCTCACCTTTGGCACTGTATAGAAGACATCTAACCTCTCTGTCCATAAAATGTCAATGATAATACTTTAGAGCAATATTAAGGGCCAAATGAGATAACACTCATGATGGACTTTGAAAACCTTAATGTAGTATGCAAATATCAATTGTTATTATACAGTGTTCTGAATACTCAACTCTCTAATTTACAAGGTCTCACTGACAGGTTACTTTCAAAAGTCAGAAGACACAGTTACTTTAAAACAGTTATTTGTTCCTAAATACCTGGAGTCCACTTTCTCACAAAGACTCAAAGTTTCAGTAGTAAGAGTGAGCACACACAGAGTTCAGTAGTGCGCAAGCATGTACATAGGAAACTCACACAGTCAAGGTCACCCATACCTCTGGTACTGAGGAGCCCTGATGTCCTTTCATTTTTCATTGCTCATGGTAGGTGCAGCACATCTGCTGGGCCAGTCATTGTTGGGCTCTGTGGGCCTTCTCTATGAAGCTCAACTTGCAGGTACAACTAGACTCTTTGGCTCTTCTTTATTTTAGGCATGATTCTTACTACTACTTGAGGTACTCAGCTACAAGATACTTTTGTGTTTGATAGGTAGGAGAGAGAAATCCTTTTCCTATGATGCATTTTTAAATGCTACAAGGGAAAAGGTGAAAAGCAATTTTCTTTGAAGGCCTACGTTCTTTCTCCAAAATGATATCTTCTCAATGGCAACTGATGACTCCATACTCAGAGACTTTGCTATTCATGGACACCAGGGGAATGGCTAATCCTTCAGTCACCTAATTGCTAGCTGCCCTGCAATTTCAGAGCATCATCCTTCAAAAGGTTTAAGAGGGTACTTATACAAGGAAAATATGAGTCATTCCCTAATTTTGAGATCTTTACACCCTATGAGTATGCTATTTGGGTCGTATCTAGTTTGACTTCTCTTTAAAATGCAACCATTCAAAGCATGAAATTGGCCACCCACATACATCAGAGTGTCTCTGGTACATATCCTTTATGTGCTACAATTTCATCAAATGAATAGAGAGGGTGGCTCAACTGATTAGGAGTCCCTTAATTAACCTCAAACGATGATTTTAAGAAATAACTTTCTAAAATAAATTTTCCCAGACCCCTAAAAGATGATGTGCCTTCCTCAGGTAAATAGGATTTTCTTGTCTCTGAAATACTGTAAGAATAGACTTCATTATTGCTTGCTAAGGATGTCACAGAGCATATTTTACTCAGTTTTGACTGATAATCTCTTCTCTCCAGGTTTTCCTTACTCCTGTTTCTCCTTCTACCTATCCTACCAATTCTTTTCTACACCACACCTGCTAAGAGTTGAGATTCTCCCAAGGCTCTGTTGTGGATTCTCTTTTCTTCTCTTTCTATATTATAGCTCTTGGCTCTCTCACCCAGTCCCATGGGTTCAGTTTTCATGTCAATTCCCATGAGTCTCAGATCTACTTGTTCAGACCTAGTATCTCTGTTCATCTCTAGTCTCATATCTCCAAATGCCTTTTGGGCATCCCAAATTCAATGTCCTATAAATATCTTAAACTAAACATGTCTCAAAATGAACTCATCTTCCCCTTCCTCCTTACTGCCCTCTTACTGTCAAGAATACCAGGTCTATCCCTGTCAACTAGAATTGCAACTTAGGTATCATCACAAACTCCTCATTCCCTCTCTTCTCACTATCTATTCAGTGGTCAAGTCCTGCCATTTCTACCAATAGAATCTACATGTAGGCCCCATCTATGATACTACCACTCACTTGATTTAGGCTCTCATCAACTCAAAGCTGAAGTATTGCAATAGCCTGACACTTGGTCTCTTTGCCTTAAGTCTCTCCCCACTTCAGTCCATTCTCTATTCAGCTGCCAAATTGTTCTTTCTAAAACATAGATCTGACCATATCATCCTTTGTTCAATAAACTACACTACATTCTCATTAGAACCAGGATCCAATATAAAATCTTCTTTTTTGCCTTCAAATCCTTTCATTACCTGGTGCCTGACTATGTTTCCAGTCTTCTTACCCCTTATTTTCCTCTACATACTTTTCAATCCAGTGAAGCTAACCTTTTCCCCCTTTGCCCCCCAAAATACTGTTTCCCAACTCTCAACATTTTCTCCAACCATTCCTCATGTATGAAAGATATTTACTCCTCATCTCTACCTCCTAATTTCCTTATATTTCTCCTAGTCTTAAGCAAAGTCACATCTTCTGCAAGTTTTTTGAGTCTACCTTAGTGCCTTCTCTCTGAGACTACCCTCAATTCATGAAATTTATTATATCACCATTAGATTATGAGTTCCTTAAGAACAGAGGCTTTTTTTTGCCTTTCTTTGGATTCCCAATCTTAGCATAGTGCCTAATGGTCTGCATATAGGAGGCATTTAATAAATTCTCTTTTAATGACCCAGTTATGATTTAGACAATATCACCTCTGAGATTCTTCCAGCTCTGACATACTATTATTTTGTGTACCTGCAATATGAAGCTATTCCATGAAGGAAAAGAAAATGTTGAGCACTCCAAATCAGTCAATAGTGAAGTAGCAAAATCTAATTTGATTTGTTTTATTCCCCATTATTTGAGAAAGATAGAAAGAAAAAAGAAGAGGAGAAAGAAATGAAAATGGAAGAAAGATGCAAAGAAAGAAAGAATGATAGAAAGAAAAAAAGGAAGGAAGGAAGGAAGGAAGGAAAGAGAAGGAAAGAAAGAAGTAAGGAGGGAAAGTAGGAAGGAAGACAAAAAAGGAAGGAACAGAGAAACATTTTTTTTCTGGAGAAAGTAATCAATAGTCATTTAGAAATATCTGACAATATAAAGGCATGAAATTTATATTCAAAGCTCATTAAAAAAAAAGATCAAATTTAGTGGTCAGCCTTTTATACATGTCACCTGTACCAGACATTGGTACCAGAAAGTGAAGACAGGAGTTTGGACTCAAGAAATTTACACGTTAAAATAAAATACACATCATAGAGAAGGTTGTATGCAAAAATTTTGGTCTTTTAAAAAGAAGTAACACTCATTGGTAGGAAAAAAAAATGTTGATCATTGATAAGTATGGTAAACATTAGAATTCTTTCAAATGAGCAATGCCCCAGTTCCCAAGGACCAGGGTTGCTCTGCTCTGCTTTTTACCTAGGACTTTGACCCTGGCTATTTCTAAAATATTGCTGGGCTGCTTAAAAGATTAAGTAAACCATAAATTAGGGCAATTAGGAATAAGAACAGAATGGAGACAGTTTAAAAGGAGAAAAGGGAATAGGTACAACCAGGCACTTGAGAAGAGCTAATTACTACAACTGGACACTGAATCTGACTTTAAATTTCTTGGCAGACAAAGCAAAAAGGGAAACCAGTTTACACCATGCTTATTTTCTGATGAAAAGCTTTCTTCTGCAAATGCAAACATAATTTTGAGAAAGGAAATTATTTAACGAAATACCATTGATGAGAGGTGAAAATCTGGTTGAAATGGAACAGGCCTCAGCACGAGCAAATCCAAACAGCCCTCACATAGTAAAACATCATCCCACTTTTGTGAGAAAAGGAACAATAAGCTAAGATATTCACAAATAGTAGGAGTTAAAGGAGAATAAATCAAGCAGATTTGAAAATGCAGAGGAAAGCTAGCATCTTGAATGCTACAAAGGGTGTAGTTGAACGAGTGATAGGGAATAGAACATTTCAGAAATTCAAGATTGTCTATTATCCTCATTCTCCTACACAAGAAAAGTGATAAAAGGCACTTGATGAAATATACAGATCTATTTATAGTATATCCTTTTAAATGCTATGTTCATACCATAGAAGTTAGTGCAATCTATATACTTCTCTGGAAACCCTCTGAAATTGACTGACTAACATGAGATTTCAACAGAACCAGAAGAGCAGAGAGGCTATTAATCAGAATATTCTACGGTAGAACACTTCTGAATGATAAATGAATTTCTGGTAAAGATGGATGGAAATAACCTGCCAATGTGAATGGCATTCATTGATTATGAAAAAGATAACTGACTTGGAAAAAAAATACAGCATTGTAAGTTACAATGAATTCTAAATGACTGTGCATTTTCTGAGAACCAAAATTTAGACCCTGGAAGTTTTGAAACAAGAGAAGATGATCTTTCTGGGACTTTTGTGAATTCTCAGGGAATATGTTTTTAGAAGAGAATGGACAAGGAAAAGTCAGCTAAATACTAGTTTAAGGACTGATTTTTCTCATGCAAAAAACATAATTTCTTACAGGAAATAACGGGGTAAGGACTTGAAGATAAATTCTAAATGGATGCGAAAAAAAGACCTGGACACAATCAAATTGATTTCAATCAAACAGAGTAAAGAGATATGAGAAAAGATGAGAGTGCTTTTCATCTAAAAGAAAGGGTAGTATAATCTATGGTAACATTTGAGGTCAAATAGAAATTGTCCGAGATAGGTGAGAGTCTGCCTGGACTAGACCATATGATTTTCCATTGTACTTATCTGTTTAAGAATTTGGTGTCTGGGAGAGAATAATAGAATCAAAATTGCCTTTTTCCAAAATGAATGGAAGCAACACAATAACTATTGGTCAGAAATAGCATTGCTGAATAACATATCCCTTCCTGTAGAAATAGGTGACTATTATAAAAAAAAAAGGAGAACTGGACCAAATGCTTGATTACATAGACATGAAAAAGATAATGTAGTAAATTCACATACCCCCTCCCTCATCATAGTGTTTCTAAAACACTTTTTTGTGTGACATAAGCTATGTTTTATATATATTTTAGAGAAGAAACAAAAATTCTACTTAAATTTTCAATATACATATATATGTATATACGTATACATATATATGTATATATATGTTTGGAAATGTTTTTAACTACTGGCAAGGAAAATAGAATGTCTTCAGTGCTTATAAAATTTTTGTTAATGCCTTGGTTTATAATCAAATAATGAAAATGAAGAAACAAACATGGTCAAGTTCTAAAAACTAATTTGGATAGCAGGTTTACAGTAAATTATATCTCTGTGTGATTCCTTGATGTCCAGTTTCCCACAACCAATTCCCCTATTAAGGTGTTCCATTTGCACATATGAATATATTTATATGCATGTGCATGCATACACACATATGACTGTGAACATTCTCATATTGGCTGATACTCTAAATGATAATAGAAGGAGTTTTCTAGGTATAAAATTGCTTAAGTATGTTAAAAGATGTTCAAGTCTGAAGGCTCAGTTTTTTTATTTCCATTTATGGACAGTGCTTCTCATGGAGATCATAAGAAAAAGTAACTCAAACTGTTTGCACAAAATATACTATAATTTATCCCTGTTCACCTTCCCCTACCACCAATTCACACATTTTTCCTTTCCCTTCTACTGTTTGGGAGCCATGTGAAAAATAGTTGGAAATATTTGGTCTCCAAAAATTGTCTGCTTTTGGGATAATTCTAGGAGTGACTTTCAAAAATGAATTATGATGGTGAGTCTAGCTATGACTATCCACTAAGGCAGTTTTGATTTAAAAGAAATGTTTTGACCTGTCAAATATATTGGACTTTATCTCCACGTATAAATTGATTGAACTAATTTAACTGACTTGACCTGTCAAGTCAGTATATCCAGGAAGAAAAGTTCCTAGTCTATGGATAGTGTTCCCAAAATGTTGTGCCTCAAGGCATCTACAGCATGATATGAATCTCCATCTCAGGTGACTTTGGCTGATTCAGAAACACAATTAACCCTCTTATTAGTCCACAATTACTGCTGTTACAACCCTAGTGCCAGAGCCCATAGATTAGATGTAAAAAAATTAAAATCAGTTTGGACACGGTGACCTGTTTGGAAATGCTAGGCAAGCTGGATCCAAGATCATAGACTTTATATGGAAGGTTGCCCAGAGTTCCCTAGAAACTCTCCCATTTAGAATGGAGTTGGAAGCCAGTGAGCTCAGTTGATTTGATTCAGAAAGGCAGCATTGTCCTGAAGCTGATCTGATTAGTTACATCATTATTTCTTCCTATATTTGTATTATATACTACTTATGGTTATTAAGGAAACCAAGACTTGAGCCCCAACTAGTATAAAAACCCTTGCACATGCCCAGTACCCAACAATGATAATTAAAAACAAAAAAGATCTAAGGCAAATATCTAAGAACCCTTAAGGTGCCTGGCCTCCCAAACTTTTCTAATCCTTACCAGCATGCATTTGATCATAGATATAGACAGGCAGCATAAAGAATCCTTTACTAGATTTGGAGTCAGAAAAATCCTATTTTGCATCCTGAGTCTGACATGTACTATCTGACCCTATAGACAAGTAAACCTCTCTCGGCTTATTTCCTTACCCATAAAGTGAGAATAGTTATATGGCTTACCTCACAGGGCTATCAGGGAGATCAAGTTAGACAGTATTTGTAAAATGCTTTGCAAACTTTAAAACACTATGTGAATGTCATTGTATTTCTTCCTCCATTTCTCCCTTCACTTCTCCCTACACTCCTTCTCTTCCTTCCTTCCTTCCTTCCTTCCTTCCTTCCTTCCTTCCTTCCTTCCTTCCTTCCTTCCTTCCTTCCTTCCTTCCTTCCTTCCTTCCTTCTTTCCTTTTTCTTTCATTCTCTCTTTCTCTAATCTAGCTCTATCTACTTATCATCCTCACCATCTTTTTATTGGTATTATACTAAATAAGAAACAATTTCTAACTTTTTTATAGTTCATACCAAGGTTGAATACCAGATTCTTCACCAATTGTCATTACATATTTCCATTTGTTAATTATCTTCCTCTGTCTTGGTACCCTTAATAAAGTCACAAAATTTTTTTAGTAGGATTATTTGTTCTCCTAAACTTAGGAATCATAAAAAAAAATCAAATAAACAAACCAGATTTTAAAAGATTATATATTAAGCCCAAAGCTGCAAATAATTTATAATTTGATAAAATATGTACATTAACTTTAATAATAACATCATACATTTCTGATCTTTTGTGTATTGTTTTTGGAATTTGTTGCTATTATTACTATATTTTATAGTCATATTTAGTATGAATTTTGGTTTTTATTTTATTTTCTTCACTATCTCATATGTTACTATATGGTATTAAAACAGTATTAGAATGACATGACTTGCTATGTTATTGGATGGCATGGGAGGATGTAATATGATATGATGATATAAAATGTAAAATAAAGTAGTATAGCACTGTATAAGATAATGTAGAATATTATAAAAAATCCAGTTTTATTTTTGCCTTCTATTAAAAGAGATAACTTTAAAAAGTTATAATTATATAAAGATATATATATATAATTATATAAAGAGATAATTTTAAAAGAGATAACTTCTCTAGACCACCTTCAGTAATAGCTTGAAATTTTTTTGACAAATATTGCAAAAAAAAAAAACTTAGAATTTTTATTCTTTCAGTTAAAAATGTGTTTTACACTTCTTTTTTCCCCAGTATATTTTATAAAGGGAGAAAAGATAGCTGTTAAATATGATAAATGATTGCACTCAGGATTGATAGATTGGAATGGGACAAAAAAATATTTGGGGCCCTATATTCTGCTATAGTTCCATAAGAACTCTCATACCTCTGTTTCTGCTTTTCTCTCAGTGTTCTGAAGGACAATATAAGGGAAAAGGGACATTTACTCCTACAATATTTTGTACCAGACTAATGCTAAGAATGAAAAAATCCCCTCCACACAAAGAGTTTACTGGTACCAAAATATTCATATACTCCAATGTACTTGTGATCTCTCATTAATTCAGATGTTCCCTTCAATAATGCCTTTGGGAACAATGAATGTCCTTCCTATAAGACTCTTATTAAAATGTCTTATAAGTTCACCATTGGCATAAGATCTAATATTCTAAGGATTTTCCTTGCTTTCTCCCACCATCATGAGAATACCAGAGTAGTACATGGACTATCTCCCCTTACTCTTGCCACATATCTCAGGCCCCATTCATATATTTCACTGATAGCATTGGCCAATAAATGTGGGGCTAGAAAGAACCTGAGGAGTCATATATTCCATGTCACTCATTTTTAGATGAAAAACCAAGGCCCAGGAAGCATAGGTGACTAGCCCTAGGACAAACAATAATAGGAGTTACAGGTAAGATTTGAGCTCAGATTTATGACTCCAGTGTTATCTTTTTTTGATCACAAGTGTTTTACTTCAGTTTTTTAAAACTTATTTTTATTATATGTTGTATCCTACTCAAGCTCACCATTCTCTTCCCCCTTTCCAGATCTGTGATAGTCATTTTTAATTCTTCAAGTACTATGCTGCTCAATGACTCACAACCATACAAAATACCAATGTCAGCATACTGGGATATTATTGCATCATAATAAATGAGAAAAATGCCAAGAATTGTTCAAAAGACATGAAATAAGAATGAAAAAAATAAAAACAAAATTCATACTAAATATGAGTATAAAACATAATAATAATAGCAACAAATTCCAAATACCATACCATACCATACTATACCATCATATATCATATTGTATTTTACTATTCCATGTCATATCATGCTATACCAAACCATACCATATTGTATTCAAGTGTACTCTTGTAGTATTAAAACTTCCTTGTAATTACATTGTTGAAACATGCAAGAAGACAAAACATTCTGATTCTATCCAGTAGGTACTTCAGTCCTAAACCAGACTGTGTATTTTTTATAGCCTTATATGTGTATGTGCCCTAGGTCATGTCCTTAATGTTCATTGAAAGGGAAACCTGTTTTTCATTCTGTGACTGTTCAGCTATAATAAACTGTTAATGTTTTTAATTTGATACTTTGCATACTCATTAAACATATAGCTCAGCAGAAGGTTTGAATTCTTTCCCAGGAGCATTTTTCTCCAGAAGTCTGACTACCTCTATGCCATCCTATAATTTTCAGGAATACTTATCCTCACTAAAAGGAATTGAACTATTTGAGAAATAATCCAAATCAAATAAATATTTTTTAATACTATGTGGCATATAAGCACTTTTCTCTAGTTTATTTCAAAATTGTTTAAATGCCTCTTACATGCAGCATATGTAAGTTGCTACAGATATCTATACAACATATGATGTAATTCTTATTCTTATGGAGTATCCCTCAACCAAAATCAATTATTAAGCATCTGTATATTTAAGACACTTTGCAAGATGCCATGAATACACAGACAAAAATAAAGCACTACTTGTCCCCAAAGAGTTTACCCCTGGTAATAAATCACATGGAAAACTTGGAACTATAATCAGACAGCTTTAGATGATATATCTTGCAATATGCAAAAATAGCAATAAAATGAAGGATTAATCTTCATTCATTTATTTGTTCATTCCATTTATTCAACATTTGTTTAGTCTTCCTTGTTTGCAAGACAGCTTTCTAAATGCTGCCTGATATACGAAAATGAACAAAAAGTTTGTCTCAGTGTCTTACAATATTTTTAAGATCAGGAGACAAGATCATAAGTAACAGTTCCAGTAAGAGAAAATAAAAAAGGTGAATTTTAATCTACTAGACACATATGTAAAAATATACATACTAAAACAAACCATTGTTATCTTTTATCTATAGTCTATATTTAGCAATTATCACATTGATGGTATTATATTTTACATTTTTGGCATAAATTATTTGAAAATATACTTGATATAATCTCATATATTGATTTCCTTTCATACAAGGTCAAATAAGGCCATGCTATAAAAGAAGTAACAATGTAGAAATGGTGATTTGAACCTATCATGTTTCTGTGAGAAAGAATATCTTCACTAAAGTAGAATAGCAAGAAGTTAGATTGTAAAGGCTTCGGAGAGCAAAAAGCAAAAATGAAAACTTAGAGTAGACTATTCTTTCAAGAAGTTTCTAAGTACAGTGTAGCACAAAGAATGAAAGCTCAGGGAACTCAGGTAAGGGATTTTTTAAGGACATAGGTCAACTGCACAATTTTTTCAGATAGAAGACACTGTAGAAGGAAGCTGAATATCTGAGAGAAGGGAGGGGATAATTGATGGAACAAGGTACTAAAGGGACTGAAAAGATGGGAAGGAGGACAATTATTCCTCCAAGACACAAATAATAGAAGTCTATGGAAATATATACGGATACTTGAGGAAAAGAGAAGAGAAATTGAGACAAAAAGTCATATTTCAAAAGTAGATTTCTTGAAAGTGTCTGTCAAAATATAGGAAACTGGATGTGCTAAAAGGAAGTTTTGAAGGGATATTTAGAGCTACATAATAAATAGTACAAGGCTTCCTCAATGGGATTCATGGTAAATTAAAAGAGATTACTCTACCCATTTATATTGGAAAAACAAAATGGATGAACATGCACATTGTGTTCATTGTGGCATGAATTTGGTTGCACAGCACTTAACATTGATTTGTTATGTTTATATAGTTGTACTGATAAATGATAAATACTGTAGAATTGTGGATGAAGACCTGGTCTTAAAATCTAGGAGACCGAGATTAAGCTCTCACCTTTGACACGTACAGATAATGTGATCCTGGATGAATGATTTAACCCCAGACAAATCTTTAACATAGAAGTTGCAGAGAAGGTGAAGAAGAACATTGGTAAAATAATTTATTCACCAAGACGTCTTAAGAATAATGAAATGACAGGTTAACTCCCATATACATAAAGCAATAGAGGGGAGAAGATAAGAGATTCATTTAAGTAACAAATAGCAATTTTTGTGGTATACAAAAATTATTTAAAGCTCTCCCTGACAAAAGACTACCATTTTTAAACACCAATACTCTCCTGGTTCTATTTTAGGTTTTTGAATCAGGAAGCAGAACAATTTCAAAGGAAGAAAAATTTTGGGGTGGTCCAAAAGGCAATGGGGAAGTTATTTGGTGGGTGTAAGGATGCTGTAGTATAATGTCAATAATGCCTTAGAAAAGGTGGTGGGATGGTCATGTATTAAGAGTGAAAAATGACAGCTTGACATTCTCAAAACTGAATTGATCCTCACGAAATATTAAGAAAAAATATTCTTCATGGAGGATTTATGAAAAGGCATGGATAAGAATTTCATAGGATAAAAAGGCATGGTTGAGTTGTGATATGCACAGGTGGAGGAAGCATCCAGTTTAATGAGATCACGGATTTATTCAAGTGTCAAAGTATAATTTCCTTAGATATACATTCAAAGTCAAACCATCTTGAATTTATCAAACTGTAGTCATGTTTTTTTGAGAAGGTAAGGGAAATATGAAAATGTGCAAATATATTTTCTAAAATGGGAAAATAGCATATGAATTGATAGAGATACTTTTATGAAAAAGTATAAATCTCCTAAATTGCATTGACATAAAGAATGTGTTTCAGTAATTTAAAATGTTATTCAAATTTATTAAGCAGAACTTATTGCATTAATTCATTCATGTCTTGGATATGAGGCCATGAGGTGAGTGTGTTCAGCTATCTGAAATATCTATTAAGTGGACAAATAAGCTGTGCTATGGAGTTTCAGAAATACAACATAAAATAGATTTTTCCTCATAAATAAACTTGCATTTTGAATAGTTTAATATATTTTATCTCCATCTTAAGACCTGAATCAAGGATAAGATGAATTAAAGGTTCTCAAAATTTTCTTCTTAGGACTCCATTGCTTATTATCAACATTGGTTTGTTAAAGTTCATAGCAAGTGACAGTGAGATAATCTTGGTGTCCTGGAGGACTAAGACATAATTTACTTCTTTTAGAATCAAGTTATGTTTGTCCTTTGCCACCCAGAAAGCTAGAGATCCACAATTGCTCTCTAGAACAAGTTTAGTGGGGACTAAGTTTGTTTTATTCCACAGCATTTATCTTATATGATGATATCATCAGTCAGATCTAGAGTTTCTAAATGTTTTCCTTTTGTATCATTGAATACAGAACTTATTAGAGATTTAAAGTTTTTCATTTGTAAGAGGATGCATTGCCTCATTTACTTTGACAGCTAAATTACTTATGCATTCATTTTGGTTGGCAACTCCAGAGTCATTTTAGTACATACAGACTTTTATTATTTCTGTCCTGTTATAAGGTGATTATGATTTTCCTACCCTATGCACTAAGTCACTGTGATCATCCAAAACATTTTGGAGCATTTTCAATAGTACTCTTATGTCACTAAACTAACAAGAGCCGAATGTATCGATTCTCAAGGCACAGGGGGGAAAGAATTCTGGATTTGAGATATCAGCATGGCATAGCAGAATGAATGATAGCTTTGGAGAAAAGAAGACATTAGTTTAAGTCCTGCATCAAGGACTTACTACGTATGTGACCATGGAGAAGTGTCAATTAACCTCTATCATTCCTGGTTTTCTCATCTCAGATGACGGTAATAACACTGATAGCAATTGTCTCAAAAGATTGTTTCAGATTCAAATGACACATTTTGTAGAAAGTCCTTTTTTTAAAGGACCTTGAAATGTCCTATAAAGGCCAGTTAATTAGTTCTCTTGATATTAACATAAACTAAAATAATTATGAAGTAAAGTATTGTAACAACTCAATCACCATTAATTAACAACTCAAAGATTCGAGATTTCATTGGCATGGATAGTCCTTTGACTTCAATAAATTATGCAAATAGTAATGAGTTAGACTTTAAGAGTTACTATGGACTAAAAATGTATTACCTTTTAAAAGACGTCAAAATAAGTTTTTAAAAACATAGCTGATCTGATTCTCAGATGACAAATGATGCATCGCTGGACTTAAACTTTGTGAAATATAAAAAAGTTTTACAGACCTAGTTTATTAATTATGGCTAGTGAATAATCAATAATTTTTGATAATTATGGCTAGTGAATAATTAATAAAAAGGAAGGCCATATGGCTTTTCTTACATGATTCTGATCATGTCACTCATGGACAAAATGGAAATTCATTTTAAACCAGACTACTCCCATTTCACACAATTTAGACAAAAGAGATCTACTTTCCACTTAAGTCTGTCTGTGTAGAATACAACAGACTAGAATTTACCTAGATTAGATTACTTTTACTCTTTAAGTAGAGCTAACCTTCCCCAGTTGGGTAAGATATCATGATGTTAATCATAATGATCAGAATGTTGTTCAATTCAGTCTTATCCTGTTCTTCAGATTCTGGCTGAATAACCTGGAAAGGGTTGATTTCTGAATGAGGAAATGGAAAAGGGAAAAATATGAATAAATGTTATTAATATGAGAGAAAATATCATTCTCTTAACTTGAAATCTTATTATTTAATATGACCAATAGAAGTTGCAATCATCCAACACAATGTCCCAGAGTCAATGGACTTCCAGGGTCAGTAGTAGTAGAAAGTGCAACCAAACTTTTCCTACAATCCTTCTCAACATTTTAAAATAAGAACTCAAATTGAATTCTGGAGTAATAAAGCCAACAAAATGGTGGAAAGAGACATTTTTCCAGTCTGAGACAACTTAAGAGGTGGGAAGGAGAGGTATGTGACACTGGAGTAGGGACTAACACTGGAATACACATTGCAGCAACATCAGAGGTGCGTCTTGGAGAAAGCAACCAATAGCAATAGCAGCTTTGGGAGATCTTAAGTCAGATGTAGTAAAGAAATTAGACCACTCATCAGAGGAGATCACAGGGGATCTCTGTGCTAGCACAAGGTACAAGATGAGGTGCTGTTTGGCAGCTCCTATGCCTATATCAACTTTTGGCTCACATTTCCAGGGTAGAGAACAATACTCTCAGTCAGAGAGGAGCAGGAGCACTTGCAGTTGCCAGAGATCAGATGCCTTGAGGAATAGAATCACTTTTATTCCCAAAGGGACTCCTAAGGAGCAGTATTGATTGTGGGTACAAGGGATCAGAGGTCCTTTCTGGATAAGGACCAGAATACAGAGCAGGAGAGAAGTGACCATACCTTTCCCTGAATCACACAACCTTGAAACCACCAACACTTTTAACCTCACTTGCCCAACCAGGATTAGCTCTGAAAAGAGCATTGCAAAAAAGCCTGAAGCTTGGGACAGGGTCTCAATCTAACCCCCACCCTAAGAACAAAACCAAATTTTAACACAAAGTTCAAAGTAAAGAAAAGGGGTAAAAATGAGTAAACAACAACAACAACAACAAAATCCGATTAAAGAAACTACTATAGTGACAGGGAAAAATCAAGATACAAACACAGAAGAAGACAATGATGTGAAAAAAAAAAAGCAAAGCCTCAAGACATAAAAATTGAGTTGGACAGAAACACAATAAGAATTCCTGAAAGTAGCAAAAATGATTTTAAGGAGAAAAAATGGTAAAAGAAATGAGAGCAAAACAAGGGTGTGTGTATGTGTGTGTGTGTGTGTGTGTGTGTACACATATGTACATATAAAGTCAAATAACAGCTTGATAAAAGAGGCACAAAAGTACTGGAGAAGTAACAATTAAAAAAAATAAAAACGGATTTGACCAAAGGGAAAAAAGATACAAAATTTCACAGATGAAAATAACTTCTTAAAAAGTGAAATTGGTAAAATGCTTTAAAAAACAGAGTAAAGCATGCTCACTAAATTAAATTATTCCTTAAAAATCTAAATTTGGCAAGTGGAAACCAATGACTCTATGAGACATAAAGAAATAATAAAACAAAGTCAAAAGGATGAAAAAAAGAAGAAAATGTTAAACATTAGAAAAGCAACTGATCAGAAAAATAAATTGAAGAGAGCTAATTTAAGATGTATTGTACTATGTAAAAGCATGATCAAAGAAAAAAACAACATAAGAAACATATTCTAAGAAATTATAAAGAAAAATTGTACTGAAATCCTAGAAACAGAAGATAAAAGAGAAATAGAGAGAACTGACCAACCAACTCCTGAAAGAGATGTCAAGAGGAAAACTTTCAGGAATGTTATAGTCAAATTCTAGAGGACACAGAGAAAATACTTTATGTAGCCAGAAAGAAGCCATTCAGATACCTTAGAGCTACAGTGAGGAACACACAAGATTGAGCAGCTAACATGTTAAAGGAGTGGAGGGCTTGGAATATGATATTCTGGAAGCAAAGGAGATGGAATTACAACTGATAGTAATCTACCCAGCAAAACTGAGTATAATGCTTTGGGGGCAAAAATGTGTATTTAATGAAATAAGAAACTTTCAAGCATTCATGATAAAAAAAAAAAAAACAGAGATGAAGAGATAATTTGCCTTTCAAATACCTGAATCAAGAAAGGCATAAAAAGTTAAACTTAAAAAAAAAAAAAACCAAAAACAAAACAAAACACAAGGGACTCAATAAAATTAAACTGCTTTAATTTCTGAATGGAAGAATTATTCATGTGACTCCTAAGAACTTTTTCACTATTAGGGTAGTAAGAAAGACTCTGCATAGATGGAGGGCATGGAAATTAGTTGAGTATGTTACAATGATCTAAAAAATGTATGAGGAAGAAAAAGGGATGTAATGAGAGAAGGGAGAAGGGGATGGAGGAATAGGGAAAATTATCTCATATAAAAGAGGTATAGAATGCAAAGTTTTTATAGTGGAGAAAGAAATGGGGGCAACATTTGAATCTCTCTCTCTCATACACACACACACACACACACACACACACACACACACGTACACAAACATTTATGCTTTAATTGGATAGAGAAATCTATCTTTACCAATAGAGAAGGAAGGGAATAAGAAAAAAGGGAAGGAAGATTAAAAAAAGGCAGTGATCAGAAGCAAAACAAACTCTAGGAAGGAAAGGGAAAATAAGGTGGAAGAAAATTCAGTTAGTAATTATAACTGCAAATACAAATGAGCTGAGCTCACCAAAAAAAAAAAAAAAAAAAAAAAAGGAAGCAGATAACAGAATGGATTAGAAACTAATATTCAACAATATGCTGTTTACAAAAAACACACGTGTAACAGAAAGAGAAAGAATTAAAGTATTAGAGCAGAATCTATTGTTTCAGGTGAAGTTAATAAGAAGACCAAGATAGAAATCATTATTTCAGACAAAGCAAAAGCAAAGTTAGACCTAATTAAAAAAGATAAGCAGGGAAACTACTTCTTGCTAGAAGGCACCACAGAAATTTAAGTATATCAATACTCTACTTCAATGTACTAGATGACATAGCATCCAAATTATTAAGGAAACATTAAAAAAGTTACAAGAGGAAATATACAGAAAAACCATACTAGTTGGTAACCTCAACTTTTCCACTCAGAGTAAGGTTAATGTAATCATAAAATAAATAAAAAAGAAGTTAAGGAGAATAAAATTTTGGATAAGGTACATAGGATAGACCACTGGAGAAAATGCAATCATATTAGAAAGGAGTATACCTTTTTTCAGCTCTATATTCAACTTTCTCAAAATATAATCATGTATTAGAGCATGAAAACCTCTCAAATAAATGTAGAAATATTAAATGCATGTTTTATACTGTGGTGCCATAAAATAATATTAAATAAATGGCTATGGAAGTATGGATTAAAATTTAATTTATTTATTTAGTTAACTTTTAACATTCATTTTCACAAAATTTTGGGTTCCAAATTTTCTCCTCATTTGTCCCCTCCCCCCACCCCAAAACACTGAGCATTCTGATTGCCCCTATCACCAACCTGCCCTCTCTTCTATCATCCCTCCCTTCCCTTGTCCCCCTCTTCTCTTTTGTCCTGTAGGGCCAGATAACTTTCTATACCCCATTACCTCTATTTCTTATTTCCTAGTAGCAAGAACAGTACTCGAAAGTTGTTCCTATAACTTTGAGTTCCAACTTCTCTTCATCCCTCCCTCCCCACCCATTCTCTTTGGGAAGGCAAGCAATTCAATATAAGCCATATCTGTGCAGTTTTGCAAATGACTTCCATAATAGTTGTGTTGTGTAAGACTAACTATATTTCCCTCCATCCTATTCTGCCCCCCATTGCTTCTATTCTCTCTTTTGATCCTTTCCCTCCCCAAGAGTGTTGACTTCAGATTGCTCCCTCCTCCAATTGCCCTCCCTTCCATCATCCCCCCACCCTGCTTATCCCCTTCTCCCCCACTTTCCTGTATTGTAAGATAGGTTTTCATACCAAAATGAGTGTGCATTTTATTCCTTCCTTGAGTCAAGTGTGATGAGAGTAAATTTCATGTTTTTCTCTCACCTCCCCTCTTTTTCCCTCCACTAAAAAGTCTTTTGCTTGCCTCTTTTATGAGAGATAATTTGCCCCATTCCATTTCTCCCTTTCTCCTCCCAATACATTTCTCTCTCACTGCTTAATTTCATTTTTTTAAAGATATGATCCCATCCTATTCCATTCACTCTGTGCTCTGTCTCTGTGTGTGCGTGCGCACTTGCTTGTGTGTGTATGTAATCCCACCAACTACCCAGATACTGAAAAGTTTCAAGAGTTACAAATATTGTTTTTCCATGTAGGAATGTAAACAGTTCAACTTTAGTAAAGTCCCTTATGACTTCTCTTTGCTGTTTACCTTTTCATGCTTCTCTTCATTCTTGTGTTTGAAAGTCACATTTTCTTTTCAGCTCTGGTCTTTTCATCAAGAATGCTTGAAAGTCCTTGATTTCATTGAAAGACCATTTTTTCCCCTGAAGTATTATACTCAGTTTTGCTGGGTAGGTGATTCTTGGCTTTAGTCCTAGTTCCTTTGACTTCTGGAATATGTTATTCCACACCCTTTGATCCCTTAATGTAGAAGCTGCTAGATCTTTTGTTATCCTGATTGTATTCCCACAATACTTGAATTGTTTCTTTCTAGCTGCTTGCAATATTTTCTCCTTGACAAGGGAACTCTGGAATTTGGCCACAATGTTCCTAGGAGTTTCTCTTTTTGGATCTCTTTCAGGCGGTGATCAGTGGATTCCTTGGATACTTATTTTTGCCATGTGGTTCTAGAATCTCAGGGCAGTTTTCCTTGATAATTTCATGAAAGATGATGTCTAGGCTCTTTTTTTGATCATGGCTTTCAGGTAGTCCCATAATTTTCAAATTGTCTCTCCTTGATCTATTTTCCAGGTCAGTTGTTTATCCAATGAGATATTTCACATTATCTTCCATTTTTTCATTCTTTTGGTTTTGTTTTGTGATTTCTTGGTTTCTAATAAAGTCATTAGCCTCCATCTGTTCCATTCTAATTTTGAAAGAACTGTTTTCTTCAGTGAGCTTTTGAACCTCCTTTTCAATTTGGCTAATTCTGCTTTTGGAAGCATTCTTCTCCTCATTGGCTTTTTGAACCTCTTTTGCCAATTGAGTTAGCCTATTTTTCAAAGTGTTATTTTCTTCAGCATTTTTTGGGTCTCCTTTAACAAGGTGTTGACCTGCTTTTTATGCTTTTCTTGCATCTCTCTCATTTCTCTTCCCAGGTTTTCCTCTACATCTCTAACTTGTATTTTCAAAATCTTTTTTGAGCTCTTCCATGTCCTGAGCCCATGGAATATTTATTCTGGGTGTTTGGGATACAGAAGCCTTGACTTCTGTGTCTTTCCCTGATGGTAAGCCTTGTTCTTCTTCATCAGAAAGGAAGGGAGGAGATACCTGTTCACCAAGAAAGTAGCCTTCTATGGTCTTATTTTTTTTTTCCCTTTTCTGGGCATCTTCCCAGCAAGTGACTTGACTTCTGAGTGTCCTGTCCACCCCCACTTCCCCTCCAGATCCACCCAGCCAGCGCTTGGGGTCTGAGATTCAAATGATGCTTCCCAGCCTCAGAGCTTTGGGTGGGGGTGGGGCTGCTATTCAGTGTGAGATTAAGTTCAGGTGCTCAGGTGGGGGCAGGGCCACCTCCAGGGGCTCAGTTCCCTCAGGGGGTTTATGCAGAGACCTTCAACAATGAATCTGAGCTCCTGCCTGCTTTGGGAGCCAGGGTCTGCTACTGCCTCTGCTGATGCCTTCCAAGGGGGCCTGAGTTATGGGGACACCCCACTCCCCTCTCGGCCAGCCAAAGAGACCCTCTCACTGACCTTTGTCACCTGTGGGTGGAGGGACCTGCGTGGCTGCTGAGATTCTGTCCCCAAGCCTGCTTGGATCTGCTCCTCTCGGTGCTCTGCGGCCACGGCAGGGCTGGGCTCTGCTCTGGGTCTGGTGCGTGACAGACCATTGGTGTCTGTTTTCAGGGTTCTCTGAAACAGAAATCTACTCCACTCTGTTGTTCTGTGGCTTTTGCTGCTCCAGAATTTGTTGGGAGTTCTTCTTTACAGGCATTTTATGGGCTGTGGGTTTCAGAGCTAGCATATGCGTGTCTTTCTACTCCACCATCTTGGCTCCTCCCAGTATGGATTAAAATTAGCTGGAAACATTCATCTAAATCTTAAGGATGACTTGTTCTACTGCTAGTTCTATATCCCAAAAAAGAAAAAAAGAAAAACGACCTATCTGTACAAAAACATTTATAGCAGTTCATTTCTAGGACCAAAGAATTAGAATTTGAGGGGATGTCCATCAATTGGAGAATGATGTGATTATGATGGAATATGTTTGTACCATAAGAAACGATTAGCTGTAGGCTCTCAGAAAATCCTGGAAAGACTTGCATGGTGTGATGCAAAGTAAAATGTACTATATACAAAGTAAAAACAATATTGTAAGATCATCAACTGTGAATGATTTAGTTATTCTCAGCAATGCACCAGTCCAAGACAGCTCTGAAGGACTTATGATGACAAATGTTAGCCATTTTCAGAGAAAGAACTGATGGTGTCTGAATACAGATTGAAGTATACTTTTTAAATTTATTTTTTTTACCTTTTTATGGGAGTGATGAAGTTTTATTTCACAACATGACTATTATGTATATGTTTTGCATGACTACAAGTGTATAATCTATATCAAACTGCTTTCCTCCCCAATGGGGGATGTGTGGAAAGTGAGGAAGGGAGAGAATGTGGAACTGAAAATTTTAAAAATGAATGTTAAATTTGTTTTTACATGCAATTCAGGAAAAAAATAAAAAAATAAAACAAAACAAAATTAGGAAAAAAGAATGAGTAGAAGAAATAAAAAAATCATAGAGAAGATCATTTCATTAAAGAAAATAATGAGACAACATACAAAAATTTGTTGGACACAACCAAAGCAGTACTTTAAGGAAAATGTATAGCTCTAAATGTTATATCAATAAAAGTGAGAAAGATCAAATCAATGCATTTGGCAAGCAACTAAAATAACTAGAAAGGGAACAATTAAAAATCTCCAAATAAATATCAACATGAAAATCAATGGAGAAATTAATAAAATTGAAACTAAAACAAACCTAGCAAGTAAGATCAGGTGTGGGTTTTATGAAAAAAAAATAAATTATTGGTTAATTTAATTTTTTATAAGGAAGATAATCAAATTAGCAACATCAGAAATGAAAAGAGTGAATGCACCAACTGTGTAGATGAAACTAGAGGTATTATTAGAGTTATTTTGCCCAATTATATGCTTATAAAACTGACAATTTAAATAAAATGAATATTTACAATGCAAACTACTCAGATTAACAGAAGGTAAAATAGATTACTTAAAGAACCATATCTTACAAAAAATTAATTGAACAAGCCATAAATGAGCTCCCTAAGAAAATATACTCAGGACAAGATGAATTGATTCACAAATGAATTCCTGGGATGGGGAGAGGGGAGAGTTGGGGGGAAAATTTGGAATTCAAAATCTTGTGGATGTTAATGTAGAATGCTGAAAAAAATAAATTATATTAAAAAAGAAAAACTAATAGTTTTGTCAAAATTAATTTGCTTAGTTGTTGCTATAACAATCAAAGCAGCAAGAATTATTTTTATAGAGTTAGAAAAAAATAATAACAAAATTCATCTGGAAATAAAGAAAAGTCAAGAATTATGAAGGGAGTCAATAAAAATAATGAGGGAAGGCAACCTAGCAGTACCAGATTTCAAATATTCCAAAGTAGTAATCAACAAAACAATCTGGTACCAGTTAAGAAATGCAGTGGAATATGTGGAATAGATCAGGTAGATAATACACAGAAGTAAATGATCACAATAATCTGGTATTTGACAAACTTAAAGATCCTTGCTTTTGGGGCAAAAACTCACCATTTGACAAAAATTGCTAGGAAAACTTGAAAGCAGCTTGACAAAAAAGCAGACAAATAAACAAAACTCTAGGCATAGATGAACATGCCACACCAAAGTAAGATCTAAATGGGTACATGATCTAGCCATAAAGGGTGATAACATAAGTAAATTAGGGGAGCATAGAAAAAAATGTACCTGTCAGATCTCTGAATAAAGGAAGAGTTTATGACAAAACAAGAAATAGAAGAGATCATGGGAAGTAAAGTGGGTAATTTTAATTTTATGAAATTAAATTTTTTTTGCATAAACAAATATAAGTGAGTCAAAATTAGAAGGAAAGTAGGAAAGTAGGGAAAAACTTCTACACAAAGTTTCTCTGATAAGGGCCTGATTTTTCAAATACATAGGGAACTGAGACAAATTTTTAAATATGTGAGAAATTTTCCATGTAATAAGGAGTCTAAGTAAATGAACTGGTAGTTTTCAGAAGAAGAAATCAAAGCTATCAATAGTCACATGCAAAAAGGTTCTAAATTACTACTGATTAGAGAAAGGCAAGTTAAAACAACTGTGAGGAACCTACTCAGAATGATCAAATTGGATAACATGACAGAAAAATAAGATAATAAATATTGGATGGGATTTGGAAAAATAAGATACTAGAATATTATTAGTAGGATTATAAGCTAGTCCAGTCATTCTGGAGAACAATTTGGAACTATGCATATATCCTGCTACCCAAGATGACCTGTTTGTACAAAAATATTTACAGCAGCTCTTTTATGGTTTCAAAGAATTGAAAGTTGCAGGGATGGCCATGAATTGGGCAATGGTTGAATAAGTTATGCTATATGAGAGTGATGAAATACTGTTGTGCTATGAGATAAGATGAGCAGGATGGATTCACAAAATCTTTGGAATACTTCTATAAAATCATGTAAATTGGAGTGAGCAGAATGAGGAGAACATTGTATACCATAACAACATTATTGTAAGGATGATTAATAGTGAAATACTTTGCCACTTCTGATGTAGATAATGATCCAAGACAATTCCAAGTGACCTTTTATTAAAAATGCTTTCTACCTCCAGAGAGAGAATCAAGGAAGTCTGAAAGCAGATTGAAGCATAATTTTTCAATTCCTTTATGTTTCTTACTTTTATTATTTTTTGTAATATGGTTAAAATGGAAATTTATTTTGCATAAATTCACATGTATATAATTGACATCATATTGCTTGCCCTCTCAATAGGTGGAGAAGATTTGGGAAGGAGAGAGAAAATTTTGAACTCAAAAATTTTAAAATAAATGTTAATAATAAAAAAAATTTAAAAAGAGGTTAGAATTATCTCCACAGCATGATGAGACATCCATCAGAGTGCATGATGCCTTATGAGTCCAATTAAAATTGGCAAACTAAATGTGTACTTTGGTTATAATCATGATTTTTTTTTAACCTAACAGTAACAGAACTCAGATGCCTGTCTTTTAATGGGTGACTTTAACTATTAGCTAATAATCATTGTAAGGGCAGGCAACACATATGACCCCTTGTACCTACAATAATAAAACTCTGCATCAAGCAGAGAAAGAACCTGATTTAACTTATCCTAGGCAATGTGCCATGGCAACAGCTGGTGCTACAATCTACTAATGGTTTTTTGATGTTGCTGGATGAAAACCAGCTGAAGTCTTTCCCCCACTTTCTGTATTTCAGCTCTTTTCTATCCCTGAAAGTAAATGTTACATGCTCTTGAGAATGTGATAAGGATTCTGAAGGAAGAATACTAAGATGTTCAGAGCTCTTCTATTCCATTAACTCTAAAGAAGGAGGGTAAAAAATGAGAAATGTCAGAACCAATTGGAGAAAAAAAATTAGGCAAGTCTTGATGAAAAGATAAGTGAGAAAGAAGAATATATGAGAGGGAGATGTGGTGAGTTTGAGGGAAAAAAGAAAAAAAATAAGATTAGAATGAGGAATTCAGAAATAATGAGATTTAAATCACCAGATTATAGAGCAAAAATTGACAGGAGAAAAGGAGTTACTAGTGGAAAAAAAAGAAGTAGGGAATGGAAAATGTCCCAATTGTATTTTCCTTTCTTAATCCTTAATTTAAGAGTTAAATAACTTTTATATTTTTTATCAGTGGCTTAAAAACTGTGTTAGGCAGGGATGCTAACTTGCAGTGAAAATACACACACGTAATGTACAGAAATATTTGTGAATATGATTCCCCTCAACACTGGTACATAGAATGTGTGCATATTTATGGACAAGACAAAAACCAGTAGACTTGTGAGATTAATAGCTCTTGTTGTGAGAGAATTTAGCAGGTATCACATTCGAACAGCAACTTTGCATGAAACAAGGCTGAAAAACAAAGGCCAGATTACTGAAGTCAGACCTTGATATACGTTTTTGTTTTTGTTTTTTTTTTTCTGGAGTATCCAGATAGTGATAGGGAACATGGTGAAGCTAGCATTGGTTTTATAGTCAAAGCTAATCTAGTCAACAAACTTGTATGCTTACCAAAACGACTTAATGACAGACTCATAATGATGCGATTGCCATTGGTAGGGAAGCTCCATGCCACCATCATCAGTGCACATGCTCCCACCATGATGAACCCTGATGAAGTCAATGAAGAAAATTATGAAGTCCTGGAGAACCTCATCATCAATGTGCCAAAAGAGGATGAGTTTGTAATTTGGGGTGATTTTAACACCAGAATAGGCACAGACTATCAGATGTGGCAGGGACTTCTTGGGAGGAATGGAGTTGCAAATACCAATGGGAACTGTCACTACTGAAGATTTTCTTCCATTTAAATAAACACAATAAAACATTGACATTTAATAGACTATGTCATTGCAAGAAAAGGCAGGCAGGATTTGAGAGTGACAAAGGCAATATGTGGTGCAGAGTGCTGGACCAATTATAGACTTATCCTCTCATAGCTAAACATTGACATTCAAAAAAAGTGGTAACCCCAAGGCAAGGTAACTACTAAAAGAGTTAGTTTAAATGGATTAGAGAGTTTCTCTATACATGAATAGTTCGTTGCCAACTTGGCAGGGAAAGCTGAGCTAATACACAATTGACAACAGTGGAGCAGAGAGTAAGTAGCTTCCAGGGATTTGTTGTAGAGCACCACATTTACTCACCTGCATCAGAATACTCAAAAATATCAGGACTAGTTTTATGAAAATGATGGGGGAAATTCAAGAATTGCTAAGCGAAAGATGAGAACTTCACAGGGTTTATTAGAAGAATAGTTCATCTGTCTCTAAGACAGTAGCATTTAACTCCACCAAAAGTGAATCACAGGAAAATTAAGAATTCTTAGTTTAGTATGAAGGCAGATGAAATTCAGTTTTACAATGGTAGTAATAATTCAAAGCACCGTTATGGTGTCCTGAAGGCTATTTATTGGCCAAAGACCTATGGTGCATCTCAGCTCCTCAGCACTGATGGAGCCACATTATTTAGTGATAAGGGCATGATCCTGGAGATAGACTGATTGTCATCAGACAATTCTGAAGCCATTGACTACCTCTGGTTGAAGCAAATCCCTCTCTACCGCAACTTCCATCTGAAGAAGAGGTTTTGAATCTGATCAGGCTTCTGTCATGTGTCAAAACACCTGGTGCTGATTCTATTCCAACTCAGATTTTCAAGGCAGGGAGTTCACTATTCATACAAAAGTGGACAGAAATCTTCTGGGTTATATGGTGAAAGGAGGTTATTCTCCAGGAGTTCAAGGATGCCTCCACTGTCCATCTCTATAAAGGAAAAGAAAATAGATTGTCCTGGACAATCACAGTTGCAAGGCAGTGATCTCTCTCAATTATTGTGAGCAAGATTTTGGCCAGCATCCTCCTTAATAAGGTGATCCTTCACCTGAGAGAGAGTGTAACTTCAGAAAGGCTGACAAATGGTTGATATGGCATTTACTACCAGATCAATCCAGGAGAAATGCCAGGGATAGAACAGAGGACTATATACAATATTCATTGATCTGACCAAAGCCTTGATACTTTCAGTCATAAGAGCTTGTGGAAAATCATGACAAATTTTGGTTGTCCAGAGAATTTCATGAGTATTGTCTGCCAATTTCACGATGGCATGTTTGCATGGGTTCTGTGTAATGGATGACACTCTTGTACTTTCCTAGTCACCAAAAGAGTGAAGCAGAGCTGTGTGCTTCCTCTCATATTTTCTAGCATGGCATTTTCAGTGATGTAGTCAGATACCTTCAATGAGGACAAAAATGGCAAAACATCAAGGTCATATAATCTAGCATTTGATGCTAAACTATTTAACTTGAAAAGGCTACAAACCAAGATTAAAGTAGAAGTGTTGGAACACAACTTTATGTTCCTAGATTACAGTGCACTCAATGAAGCCTCTAAGGCTGAGATACAACAGATTATGTATCAGTTCTCTACCACTTGTGGTAAATTTTACCTGAAAATTAATACCAAGAAAACAGAGGTTCTACACAAGCCAGTACCACATCATCTATATGTTTAACTACCAGTTATAGAAAATGGAGAAATTTTGAATACTGTGGATAAGTTCATTTTCTTTAGTAGTGTACTTTCCAGGGATGTACACGTAGATGGTGAGTCTGATACATACCTTCCTAGAGCTAGCTCTGTGTTTGGAAGGCTCCAAAAGAATGTGTTGGAGAAGAGGTATTAGGGTATCTAACAAACTGAAATTCTACTGAGTCATTGCACTGACATCACCATCATCATCATCATCATTATTATTCCAATTGTTCATATGGACTATTTGAGCCTTAACTGTGGTAAGGGTCTTCCAAACTCATACTGGTCTGATCAACCACAGTCAGACACTTGCCTTGACTCTGATATCATAATGTCATTTTGGTCCTCTTCAAGCATGAAGGACAACAATCACCTTTAATTCATTTAAATTAAATATTTTATTAAGGACCTACTATGCATAATACTTGCTGCTAGGTACTTATTATGTTGACAAAAATGAAACAACTTGAGCTCTTACTAAAATTACATTTTGCCTGTGGATTTAAAGAAACATCAAACCACTCCATCATTCTCTACTCTCAAATTCTATGATTTCTTCATCAATTCTGACTCTAAGAATTCCAGTTTTCTTCAATTATGATGCTTCTCATCCCCTTAATTATTATGTTCCTCTCCTCTATGAGGTAAGTACTGTTTCATCTATACATGTTACATATTTTTTAAAAAACCGTGTATTTGTGTGTGTGTGTGTGTGTGTGTGTGTGTGTGTGTGTGTGTGTGATGAGAGAGGGAACCTCTGTATAGACAAGGGACATATAGTCCAAATAATTAAGAGCAGAGATGAGAGACTGAAAGATGATGATTGTCATCTAAGTGAACAGAATGGGATAGGAAATATGATTACAGATAGAACCAACAACTGATTGATTACGGAGAAGGTATGAAGAAGCTAGAAGGGTCAAGTTTGACTTTGATGTTTAGAGGTAAAACCAAAACAGGTAGAAGGGGTTTGGAAGTAAGATAATGAGTTTTATTTTGAATATATTCAGTTTAAGATGCTTGTAGATTATCCAGCTGAAGTTATCCAGAAGTCAGTGGATATACACACATGTATGAGCATAATAATATGTTAATAGATTTATATTCCTAGGGATTTCAGAGTTTGTTCCAATCACAATGTTTTATAGGGGAGAAGACTGAGGAACAGAAAGGCTAGGTCACACAAGTTTTAGTGACAGAATTTGAACCAACATCCTCCAGGTTCAAACGTAGTGCTTTTAGTCACTGTACCATGCTGTATCTTACTGAGATTTGGGAGTCATTTTAAATTTTATTTAATTAACTCATGTGTAAAATTAGGGATTGGGTTACATGAGCTCTAATTTTCATTCACACTCAAAATTTATGACCCAGTGACTATGCTAATTGTTTTTGTTTTATCTCTGTATTTTCATTTTGTCTTTTTTGTAGAGTATCTTCTACTTTGTTAGTTTTTGTACTTTGTTTTAAGTAAGCAATTTCTTTGTCTTCTTTTTGAAGTCTTTAAGAGGAAACTCTTTCTTTTTAGCTAATAATTTGCTAATTCACTTTGAAGGTAGTTTCTTAAGAAAGTCTTGTTATAATACTGTCCACTTCAGATATTTTCCCTTGTTTTCTTTTTTCTGTAATATTTTCTAACTGTATCAGGAATTCTTTCTGTAAATTCATTTCTTCAGTCTCTTCACTTTTTTCCCCCATAATGTTTTTCTAATGAGAATTTGTTTCATATGTCTAAATTTTGTTGTTGCTTTCTCTTGATCATATTGACTACATATGTTACACTTGACCTATTACTTCCTGTAATGAAACAATAAAGAGTAGGTGGGCAGATATATGTCCTCCTGATCTCAGATAGCTAAGAATTCCCTTAAATCCAAAGCCAATCGTACAGTAATTACATGCAGCACATATACGTGATAGTAAATCAATCATATATACTTGTATGTACACATGTACATATATCAGTGAGAATGAAAGAAAGGAAGAGATAGAGAGCTAGATAGATCTAGATTTAAGTCCTAGGTTTCCTTCTTTCAATATATGTGTACATAGTCCTCAATTTCTTCACGTACAAAATGGGGGAGTTAGACTAGATGACTTCTAACGTCCAATTTACCTATAAATTTATGACCCTAAGAATTAAAAAGTGTATGCAATTAAATAAAAGAACATTTTAGTGTAATTATCTAACATCTCAAAAATATGAATTAATATGTTTATAGTGATATCATATATTATACTTTAAATATATTATATATTTTGTTAATAGGAATGCATGCACATATGCACACCACTGATAAAATGGAAAACTTATGATATAGGTAAATGTACTATTTTACCATTTCCATAATCTTAGAGGTTATGTGAACTCTCTCATAATAATATACCATGACAAACTGTACCATCTCACATAATCACCTCTATTTGGTGAGCAGATGCTATTTACTTCCCCAAATTATGAGATTCTCATTTATGATTGCATTCCAATTTCTTATTAACCAAAACAGCAACCCAACTCCTCCCCCAATCCAGCCGGTAAGAACTTATAGAAATAAAACCCATACAATTTAACATTCACATTGTTCTTGAGTTAAATTAAAAAAAAAGTTCAGAAGTTTCTATTTACGATTTTTATTCTGTATTCAACTTCTTGTTTGTGTCTAGGATAATAGAGCAGAGAAGTCCCTCCTAATGAAATATTGAACTAGATTCTCCTAGTGTATAAATTACACCTCTGAAATCTACACTCTGTTTACTACTGGCTCAGCATCCAGAAAATTGTTGATTTAATGAATTCCAGTACCCAGAAATAATTAATACCATTTACAAGACTTCCTTAATTCCTTCCTCCAGTCTCTGCCATACATTCTCTGAACCAGAAGTCATCTCTTTCTCCATGTTTTTCATATTATGTTATTTTTCCCTATTCATGAAGAACATTCTAAAGTGGATTAGAATTAACAGAATACATTCCTTGAAGTCTTGTGTACCTAGTAGTTTGCAAGGTTCTTGAGAATGAGGATCAAGTTTTATTCTTCAAAGCATCTTTCAGCATCTAGGACAGTAGCTCATATACAGCACCTATTTCAAATGTAGATAACACATAAAGAATTTGTATCCATATTTCATTTGCTTCTCATAATTATCCTGTGAGGATAGACTATAATAATTATCACCATTTTATGGATGAAGAAGCTGAGAATAGAGAAATGAACTGAATTGCCCAGTTAGAAAAGTAAGTTAATATTAGAGGCAAACTTCAAATACTTTTCTCTCCTGACTTCATTTCATGTTGTTTCTAATACAAAATGTTGCTTCTCAATGCTTATTTAAGAAATTCTTATTGAATTGACTAATATATATGTATATATGTATACTTACATGTATATGTAAGGTACATAGTGTACCTAGGTATACATAGAAGTATATATGTGTATATATCTATACATATACATGCATATATACATTCATATATATATATATATATATATATATATCCCCATATATCTTCAGGATACTTATGTTTACAAAGATTGAGTCTACAAGACATCCAAACAATCAATCACTTGAGGTTCATAGAGAGCCAAGATGATAAAGTGGAAAGAATAATTGTACTGGTATAAGAAGACATGACACTGTGTCCCAGTTTTGGTGCTGGCTAGTGGTGTGAGCCTCAGCAAGTTAACCTCTCTGAGCCACGATTTCTTCAACTACATAAATGTGATAATGATATATCCAATACCTATAACTTCACATGTATTATGTTTATAACAGTATTACTTAGGATTTAAAGAATTATTATATAACTTTGAGCAATTTTTATTAATAGAAAAATAATCCCTTGGTCAATTTAATGAATAAATAACTAAACTTTATTTTATAAAATGTTAGTACAGGATGAGATCTGACATATCATGACATCTGACATATTCACTTCACAAATGAAGACACTTAAATTACTTTGCTTTGGTGGATAAGCTTGTTAGTGGCAACACTTGAACTAGAATTCAGGTGTCTTAATACAGTGATCTTTCCATTGTATTTACTAGTCAATTCAATATATTGAGTGGTCATTTTATTAATTGTTAGTTAATTATTGAACTCATCACTGTTACACACATCAAATGTTTGGAACATAAAAGGGCAAGTGTTCTTATTTATTTTTTATTTTGTAAATGAATGGCACTCTGATCTAGTGTAAGGACTGGGAATAAGGAAAGTTAGATTGTAAATACTGTGTCTGACATATATTGCCTCTATGAACAGGAGTAAACCATTTACCTCTTCAAGTCTTTGTTTCCTCACCAGTAAAGTGGGTACAGCAAAAAAAAAAAGGACAATTGTGAGGCAAAAAAAGAAGAATGCACTTAACTTTTGCTTTGCAAAATTTAAAGCATTATATATATGTTTCATTATATTATCAATGTATTCTATAGAAGAACATTGCAATTTGCTCTCACTGACTTCAATAGTTTAGGGGTGTACTTGAAACATCTTTAATTTCTCTTAGTAACAAGTTTTGAATTGATTACTCATCTGAAAGTTTAATTATTTTATATTTATAGTACTTATATTATGAACGTTCAACATAGCCAACATCTTGTAATACACATTACTTTAGTCAGTTTTCAAACCATATTAAATTTTCATCAGTTATTGATCAGTGATTGTAAGAATTGCATTTATAGGGGTGGAACCAAGATGGCAGACTAGAAAGACACACTTATGCAGGGTCCTCCCCACAGCCCATAAAATACCTGTAGAGAGGGACTCTCAACAAATTTTGGAGCAGCAGAAGTGGAGAACAACAGAGTGGAGGAGATTTCCAGCCCACGGTGACCTGAAAGGCCCACAGAAACATTGGTTGCACTAGACATGGAACCGAGTGTGGAGCCCAGCCCAACCTTCGCCAAGCAGCATGGCTCGACAAGACTCCATGAGGAGGACACCTTGGGAGTGAAATCTCCAGTCACAGTAGCAGGTCCTCAGATCCCTCATCCCACAGGCACCAAAGGTCAGTGACAGGGTTTTATCAGCTGGCCAGGAAGGGAGAAGTGCCTTCCCATAGCTCTGGCAGCAGGCAGCAGCCACAGAGCCTGCACAGCAGCCCATACAGAAGCTCAATTGTTGGAGCATAAAAACCCCTAGGGGCATTGAAGAGCTGAGTCTTACCTCAGCCCTGGGTGGAGGCCCTGGCCAAGCTGGTCTTTGTCTCACACTGAATGGCAGCCCTGCCCATCCAGCTTATCTGAAAATCAGACCCCAGTGCTGACTTGGGAACTGGAGGCCAAGTGGCTGTGGAGAGGTATCTGCTAAGATTCTGGGCAGAAAAATTCCTCTCTGCATCCAGACTAGTACATGCTTGATTGTGCCAACTTGGAGGAACTGAGATCTCACAGATTCCCAGAGTGTACCCTACTCTTGACAAAGGACCCCAAAGTCAAGTAACTGGTTGGGAAAATGCCCCAAAAAGGGAAAAAAAAAATAAGACCATAGAAGGTTACTTTCTTGGTGAACAGATATCTCCTCCCATCTTTTCAGAGGAGGAACAATGCTTACCATCAGGGAAAGACATAGAAGTCAAGGCTTCTGTATCCCAAACATCCAAAATAAATATTCAATAGACTCAGGCCATGGAAGAGCTCAAAAAGGATTTTGAAAATCAGGTTAGAGACGTGGAGGAAAAACTGGGAAGAGAAATGAAAGAGATGCAAGAAAAGCATGAAAAGCAGGTCAACAGCTTGCTAAAGGAGACCCAAAAAATGCTGAAGAAAATAACACCTTGAAAAATAGGCTAACTCAATTGGCAAAAGAGGTTCAAAGAGCCAATGAGGAGAAGAATGCTTTGAAAAGCAGAACTGGCCAAACGGATAAGGAGGTCCAAAAGTTCACTGAAGAAAACAGTTCTTTCAAAAGTAGAATGGAACAGATGGAGGCTAATGACTTCATGAGAAACCAAGAAATCACAAAACAAAACCAAGAGAATGAAAAAATGAAAGATAATGTGAAATATCTCATTAAAAAAACAACTGACCTGGAAAATAGATCCAGGAGAGACAATTTGGAAATTATGGGACTACCTGAAAGCCATGATCCAAAAAAGAGCCTAGACATCATCTTTCATGAAATTATCAAGGAAAACTGCACTGATATTTTAGAACCAGAGTGCCAAATAAATATTGAAAGAACCCACTGATCACCGTCTGAAAGAGATCCAAAAAGAGAAACTCATAGGAACATTGTGGCCAAATTCCAGAGTTCCCTGGTCAAGGAGAAAATATTGAAAGCAGCTAGAAAAAAACAATTCAAATATTGTGGAAATACAATCAGGATAACACAAGATCTAGCAGCTTCTACATTAAGGGATCAAAGGGCGTGGAATAACATATTCCAGAAGTCAAAGGAACTAGGACTAAAACCAAGAATCACCTACCCAGTATTGACTATAATACTTCAGGGGAAAAAATGGTCTTTCAATGAAATCAAGGACTTTCAAGCATTCTTGATGAAAAGACCAGAGCTGAAAAGAAAATTTGACTTTCAAACACAAGAATGAAGAGAAGCATGAAAAGGTAAACAGCAAAGAGAAGTCATAAGGGACTTCCTAAAGTTGAACTGTTTACATTCCTACATGGAAAGACAATACTTGTTACATTTGAAACTTTTCAGTATCTGGGTAGTTGGTGGAATTACACACACACACACACACACACACACAGAGCACAGAGTGAGTTGAATAGGATGGGATCATATTTTTAAAAAAATGAAATTAAACAGTGAGAGAAATATATTGGGAGGAGAAAGGGAGAAATGGAATGGTGCAAATTATCTCTCATAAAAGAGGCAAGCAAAAGACTTTTCAGTGGAGGGAAAAAGAGGGGAGGTGAGAGAAAAACATGAAGCTTACTCTCACCACATTCAACTAAAGGAAGGAATAAGATGCACACTCATTTTGGTATGAAAACCTATCTTACAATACAGGAAAGTGGGGGAGCAGGGGATGGGATGGGTGGGGGTGCATTATGGAGGGGAATGCAGTGGGAGGAGGGAGCAGTTTGAGGTCAACACTCTTGGGGAGGGACAGGATCCAAAGAGAGAACAGAAGCAATGGTGTGCAGGATAGGATGGAGGGAGTATAGTTAGTCTTACACAACATCACTATCATGGAAGTCATTTGCAAAACTACACAGATATGGCCTATATTGAATTGCTTGCTTCCCAAAGGGAATGGGTGGGGAAGGAGGGATGAAGAGAAGTTGGAAATCAAAGTTTTAGGAACAACTGTCGAGTACTGTTCTTAAGAGTAGGAAATAAGAAGTACAGGTAATGGGGTATAGAATGTTATCTGGCCCTACAGGACAAAAGAGAAGAGGGGGACAAGGGAAGGGAGGGATGTTAGAAGAGAGGGCAGGTCGGTGAGAGGGGCAATTAGAATGCTCAGTGTTTTGGGGTGGGGGGAGGGGAGAAATGGGGAGAAAATTTGGAACCCAAAATTTTGTGAAAATGAATGTTAAAAGTTAAATAAATAAATTAAAAAAAAAGAATTGCATTTACAATCCTATCCTTAAGATCGTTCAAAGAATGAGATTTTCATGCATCTGCATCGGTTTTGATGTGACACCCCCTGCCCCAAGAAAAAGTCTGATGGAGACAGTTCATGTGACTGAGGAGGGTGAGCAAGAGGACCTACTCTACTGTTCACCTACCTGAGAAAGCATCATTCAGAAACTTTTAAATACCCAATACATATTTATAGGGTGCCCATTCTGTTAGAATTAACATAAAAATGTATTTCCCAATTTACAAAACAATGTCCAAGCAATTGAAATAAACTTTTAAATGATGACTTGTATGTTTGTAGTATTTATGCTTCTGAAGTTTACTCTTAAAAGTGCACTAAAACTTTTGGTTCACCCTAAACATCAATCAGTCAAGTGTTTAGATCATACTATACTTTGGACACTGTGCAAACACAAACAATAAAACAATCTATTTTCAAGGAATTCGCATATATACATATAATCAATATTAATTTTATACCTCTGTATCTGTAGAGAGCACAACCTGTGAAATTGATCATCTCAGTCAATCAGGAAGCAACCATTAAGCATTTTTTATGACCAGGCACTGTGCTACATACTGAAAAACAGAAAGGCAAACACAGTGGTCCAGTCTACAGTCTGTGGGGTCATGAAGAGTTGGACAGGACTGAATGACTGAACAATAATGTTAAGCAAGACTGTCAAGGAAGGAGATAGAATTCAGATACTCTCTTCCTTCTAGGTTTTTGTGACATTGTTGTGTCTCGGTTACACTAATTTCATGATGGCATGACTATACAAGTTCTGAAAAATGGATGGTACTCATATGGTTTCTCAGAGTGTGTGCTTGCTCCCATGATTTTTAGTATGATGTTTTCAGTGATATTGTTAGATGTCTTCAACAAGGACAAAGATGGCATCAAAGGTGAGCAACTGCACTTGATGGTAAACTATTTAATTTGAATAGGCTACAAACTAAGGTGAAAGTATAATGAGTTGGTGCACAACTTTTTATTCCCAAATGATTGTGTACTCAATGCAGCCTCTGAGGCTGAGGTACAACAAAGCAGGAATCAATTTTCTGCCACTTGTGTTAAATTGACCTGACAATGAATACCAAAAAAATGGAGGTTCTCCACCAGTCAGCACCACACCATCTATGTGTGGATCATCAGTTCAAGTGAATGGAGAAATTCTGAATGCTGTAGGTAAGATCACTTATATTGGCAGTATATTTTCCAGGGATGCACACATAGATGATGAGATTGATGTACACATTGTCAGAGTGTTTGGGAGGCTCCAAAAGAATGTGTTGGAGAAGAGGTATTAGGCTACCTAACAAACTGAAATTCTAGTCATTGCACTGACCTCATTATTATATGCCTATGAAACTTGAACAGTCTGTAAGAGCCATGACAGAAAATTAAACCTTTCCTACTTTCTTTTGTCTTAGTAAGATGCTGAAGATCAGTTAGTAAGATACTAGACACTGAGGGCCTTTCTCAGGATGAATTGACAAGCCTTTTCTCTTTTAACTAACATTTTCTGATCTCATTTGCTCCCACTTGTTCAAATATCAATTCTATACAGCTGATTCCAGAATTTTTATATATAGCCCTAACCTTTCTTCTAAGGTCCAGCCCCAAATTACCAGCTGTCTTGCAGATTTCCTGAATTGTATTCTCACAGGCACCTCGAATTAAACATATCCAAACATAATTATTTTTCCCCCAAACTGTCCCTTCTTTCCAACTTTTCTATTACTGTCTGGGGCATCCCCATCCTGTCACTACCCAGGCACTCAACTTGTTACTGTTAGACTCATTTCCTCACATTCACCCACATAATCAATTTCTTTTCATTTTCCCCTTAACCTGTTCTCAACATGACCTCTTTTTTCCACCTGCATAGTTGGCACTTTGGAATGTGCCATTGTCACATCAGGCCTTCACCACAATAGCCTTTTGGTAAGGCTCTCTGATTTATTGCTCTCCATTCTATTTTATTCTCTACTTAGCTGCCAAAGTAATTTTCCCAAAGAATATCTGATCATGCCTCACCTCTAACAAATTCCATTGGTCCGTTATTACCTCCAGGATCAAATATAAAATCCTTTATTTGACATTTAAAGCTCATCACAACCTGTCCTCTTCCTACCTTACTCCCCTCCATTCTATGATCCAGTTTAATATAGTCAATTTGTTGTTCCACACAAATGACATCCCATCCACAGACTCTGCATGCTTTTCCTCCCTGTCTTCATCTCCTGGCTTGACTGTCTTCCTTCAAGACTTAGTACAAATCTTACTTTTTATAAGAGCCCTTGCCCAGCTCCTGTCACCCTTTTCAATCCCATTGCCTGTCCTGTGATATTACCTTCTTTTTTGTACTCTGTGTTGTATGTGCGTAGTTAGAGTCAGTCCTCAACTTTTGCAGAGGTAATATTCCTAGAAAACAGTAGAAAAGTAAAAAACAAGAATGCAGATGCACTGAACCAATGGAAAATAGAGGGTTAGGTTCTCATGACCACCAAAATCCTGTAATTTTTTTCTAGAGATTGCTGAAAACACACTTTTCTTCATTCACTTCTTTATAACAAAGCATTAATTCTGATACTATGTGGTTTTTCTAGCAGGGTAACCAAGAAATAACCAATAAAATTCAGGGCAGAGGAAAAGCAATGTTTAATGGGATAAGGAGGGGAAAGGGCAGCAGTCAGAAGAACCTCAAAGTAGAAAAAAAAGGAAGAAGACAACCTTCCACCTCTAATCTCCCTTTTAGGTCCTTGGTTGAACCCTATTAAAAACATTTAACTCAGTGTGAGTCCTGGTCCCTTCAGGGTTAGGAACACTACCCTCTGGACCAAGACACTCATGATCCCAGCAGGGGCAGTAGCTAGGCTGCACAAAGGTGGGATGACCATCATCTGATTTACTCATAAACTTAGCTGCTTTTCTACTTTTCCAGTTCCCTCATTTTTCACTTGAGAGGTTACTTTAGCACTTTCTGGAGTGGTTTCACCAATACCTTTACAAATACTTTAATAAAAAAATTCAGACTGGAAGAGGAAGACCCTCAGGTTCCTGCGTAAAAGAGAAATAGTTACTTGCTTAGTATTTACTTTTTTGCATTCACTCTATACTAGGTGAGCCAGGGACCTTTTGTCCAATCTAGGAGATTGACTTGGATTTAAGGCTTGGTCTTTGAGTAAGAAACAAAGGACAAAACAACCTGTGAGTGAGTAGCAGCCCTTACTGTCCAACCCTTTGAAATGGAGCTTCTGACTTCACTACTCTACTGAAACTACTCTTTTCAACACTACCTATGATTTCTTACTTGACTACATAATGGATTTCTAAAATATACTTTTAATTAATCGATGTGGGATTAATTGATTTTAGAAATCAGTTTCTTCCTTATTCTTCTCCATCTATTTGCTGCATTTTATCATGTTCATTATCCTTTCCTCCTGAAAACCCTCTTTTCCCTTTGCTTGAATAGCTCTGTTCCTGTATTTCTAAACACTCTTCAGTCTTTTACATAAGCATCCACTGAGGGAATTCCCCAAAGCTTTGTCCTAGGAACCCTACTCTTCTTTTTTCTACACTTTCTTTATTGTTAGCCTTATCCATATGTTTGATTATCACCTGTGGGCCAATACCTCCCTGAACTATACAAATATATCCATCCTAAGTCTCTTCTCTGATTGCTAAACCCAAATGAACAATTTCCAGGTGACCATTTCAAACTGAATGTGTTAGAGAATTCTCAAACCTCACAAGTTCATAATTTTCTCCCCTAAAGACACCAATTTCCTAAACTTTCTTAGTTTTGTTGAAGGCACCAACATTTCCCCATTCTCTTCTGTTTATTCACTTGCCATTTCTCTTGATTCTTAACATTCTTCAATCCCTACATTTAATCAATTGCCATTTTATGTCATTTCTTCCTGCATAATATCTTTTTTCTTTTTATCCCTTCCATCTACTCACACAGTTAATATTATAGTTTATGGCTTCATCTGTTGTTTCTTAGATTAGTGTAATAGTTCTTTAATTGATCTTCCTCTCTTCCTCAAGTCTTTCATCAGCCTAGTTCATACTCCAAACTATTGCAAAGGGTATTGTCCTTAAATAAATATCTAAAACTGGCATTCCTCTATTTAATAAACTATTTTTTCTACAATGGAATATAATTTTTTTTATTTAGAATTTTTGTTCATCAAAAATTTGCCCCATCCCATTTGCCCAACTTCTTTGATCCTCCATAAATGCTAGTCTATATCATATGCCTATGACTTTGTATTTTGTTCCACATGCTTGGAGTGCATTCCCCCCTCACTTCTGTTTCATATAATTCCCTCTTTTCCTTGCAAGATTTACACCGCATGAGCAGTTCCATTGCTAGTACCTGCTCTCTTAAACCATCTTGCATTGAACTATTTTGCATGTATGCTGTCTATATTTATTCATTCTCTCTCTCTCTCTCTCTCTCTCTCTCTCTCTCTCTCTCTCTCTGTCTCTGTATTTGGTGCATTTGTATGATTTCTCTTTTTGCATATAAGCCTATTGAAGAAAGAATTATTTCATTCATTATGTTTGTATCCCTACCTCCTACCACAATGCTTACTGTAAAATAGATGCTTAATAAATTCTGGGTGCTTAATTAATTGATTTTTAAAAACAATAAATTTCAACATGGCATTGAGCCATTTGAAAAACTTCCTGGCAAACTTGTCTGGTGGCATTCAAAAAAGCTCTACTTCCAAATATTGCAGTGATCACTTCATCTGCCAATGCTGTAAGTATTAAGTAACTGATCATTTTTCTTGAATCTTCAAAATATATTTTTCCCTTATTTACTGCAGTAGGAGCTTTGTTGGAGGGTGCCAAAATTTAGAGGTTGAGGATGGTACATATTGTCCTTCAGCAGTAAGAAATAAATTAGCCTAAAATCTACTTAGCAAAAATTATTAGAGAAACTAGGAAACTATCCCATAGCCTACTTCCCAGGCTGTACCTCAATTTAGTTTCTCCATGCTCCAGACCTGTATGTTCATTTCAATACAACATGGCATCTCTTCCCATTTCTATGCCCAGAGGAGTTTATTACCAATACATCCAAAGTTTTTCCTGTTCTCCAACTGAGCTTTTCTTTAAAATTTTATTTAGAATGGGAAGATACTAAGATATAGAAGATTCCAAATCCCCCTCCCACTGGAAACAAAATATACTCTATAGTGCCTTAGAGATATACCACTCAAGAAAAAGTATCACCTCTAGCCTCTTCCACTTCATCCATGTAGAGATCCCTGGAGTCCTGTAGATATTTTTGGATAAACAGGCCCTGAGATGAGGAATTGAGCAGTCCCAGAATTCCCTCCTTGAATTAAGTAGCACCTAAGACTAACCCAGACTGAGCTTTCTAGGGGCATGTGACTTTAAGAGAGAGAGACTTCTGAAGGCTCATGGGGAGCCTAGTGTGCTACTTCTTGCCTGAGCTATAACTCACTGGAACTGTCTGCTCCAAGTCCTTGACTGGCTAATTAAACCCAGTTCCAGCAAGAGCAGTCTGAAAAGACTGCAAGTGTTTCACCCTTTTCCTGTATTTTCATTCCAATTCTGATATTTACATATAAAATTCTTTGAAATCCTCTATTACATTAAAGAACTTGTTTTTTATTATTATGAGATTATACTTAGTATTGTTGGATAGGTTATCCTTCCTTACAAAAGCTTACTGCAAAATTCCCTTCCTTCCTTCCTTCCTTCCTTCCTTCCTTCCTTCCTTCCTTCCTTCCTTCCTTCCTTCCTTCCTTCCTTTGTTTCTTTTTCTCTCTTTCTCCCTCTTTCCTTCTTTATAAAAGATTATTCCAAAATACTGTCTCCCTATGGATAGAGATACACATACACATAAATACATATACATATAATATATATATGTTATTTATGTGTATAAAACACAACATAGCACAGTGTTTCTACTGATGCACACATACATGAAAATGCACATATACATGAGATATATTTATACCTGCACAAAGATGTGTTTATATGCAAATACAGATATGCATGCATATGTGGAGAAAAATTATAAATTGGCTGTTCATCAGTTATAGAATAGCTGAAAATTACAGTGCCATATATGAAAGTAATGGCAAAGTATTGCAAAGAAAGAAATGACAATTTACAAACATGGAAAATTCAAGCAATTTTGAAAAGACATATATGAAGTAAGTAGAACCAGGAAACAATGTACTCAATAACCAAAATAATGTAAAGGAACATAAAATTGAAAGAAATCAGTACTCTGATCAATGCATTTTCATGACTTTAATAAACTGTCAGTAAAGTAGTAGTGGACCTTAGATGTGGAATGAGGCATATGTTGGCAGACAAGACTAATGTTTTTAATTATTTTGACTAGTACCATATGTTATGAGGTCATAGGAGAGGGGATTCTTAATAGAAACCATTTGGTGATATCAATAACATTTAAAAACCATCAATAAAACATTTAAACATAAAACAATTTTTCCCTTTGTGTAATACACAATATCTACTACCCTAGTGTTTTATGACTAATAGGTATTTCATAAATGCTTTGGGAATTTAAATAACATAGTTTAACATCACATAAATAATACCAAGAACTGTGGAATCATATCGTTCATAGAAATTTTTATTTTGAAATAAAAAAAATATAAAACCAATTGAAAGTAAGAGTAAAATAAAATCCCAGAGGTACCAATATATTGGTTGTGACACACATCTGTGGCCCACTTCTTTCTCAGTCACATATATCTGATAATTTTTTTAAGCACAACAAGACACATTTAAATAGACTATAACTGCTGTATATATTTTTACACACCTAGCTTCTTTTTGAAGGTATACAATCCCAAATTGCAATCTTTCCTATTAAAGCTTTTTCTTACAGTACAACTTCCACTTATTTTTCCCTTTATCTTAACATTTGAATTACTCTATAAGTATAGGGACAGAATCCACCGTAGAACCAAGCTGAGTAAAGTCATTCCAGTGTAAAGAATTGTGCTATTTCTTTTGCAACAGTTTCAATCCATTTCTTTGCCATGTGTTCTCAAATTAATATATTCTACGAATGTTCATGTATTTGGGCACTAAATGCCACCAACTCTAATACTACAGAATTAACAATAATAATAGTGTATTTCACCCCCAAAAAATGTGGACCATGACCACACATCATCATTTAAACTCATCGTATCCATAATAAAATGTTGCTTTTAGCCAGTCTCTATAAATTACAACTGCTTTCAAATACATTCGAATTCATTCTTACAACAGATTTTTATTAAGTTTCTTCTGAATAGGGAGGAGCTATGCTAGGTGCCATATAATGATAAATAAGGCATGGGCCCTCCTCCTTCCCGTTGCTCTTCTCTTTTCTCTTTCTTCTTTATACCATGTCCATCTGACTAAAGTTCACTGCTCAGGGTTGTATGAAGGAAATTAATTAAACACAGACTCTTTTTCTCAGGATCTTGCCATCTACTCATGACTGTAGTTCTAACGTGATATTCACAGCACCTATGGCAGCCATGCATATCAATTCTGAATCTTGAAATACCACAAACTCTCCACATGGAAGACAAAACCAAAACATTTATTCAGACTCCAGAAAGCCAAATCCATCATAGTAACAAAGCTCTATATACAATAATAATACAGAGAACAACATCATCCCCAAGTCTTCCTCTTTCCAGGCTTCCCACAAACCAGTTCCATTAAACACATCACAAACAAACTCTCTCACTCACACTAGCTAGCTGCCTGCTTTCTGCATCCTTCCCAGCTCTGACTAAACTCTGACCAATTTCTTCTCAGTTCTGCTCTAGCTCTGTTTCTTCCTGTTCCATGTGACTTAACTCATGTGACTCAGGCTTCCATGTGACCCAGGCAGGTCACATGGGCCTATTAATGAATGGAAAAGAGCTTCGTATTCCAATTACCATTACAATGACATGGAAAAATATTGAAAAGTATATAATACCATGACAAAAGCAAAGCATATGAGCACATGACCTAGATATAGGAAAAAAATAAGTGGAAAGGCACAAGAATTGAGTTTTCAGATTAGGCAGAATTGGGAAGAAATCTTTCCTGCCTTCTTTATAAGTGGGAAAAAGGTTTCCTCAATTAAATATATAAAATTACTTTAAAATCAAAATTCAACTCTCTCCTGAGGTCCATAATCTGCATTTTTATAATCTGTGGCATAACTGACTCTTCATAGTTTGCCATTTCTGGGGCCTTTATTTATTTTATGCCATTGAGTCTTGTCACAAAAACTCCACAGACTACATAAGTTATTAATCCAGAGAAGAAAATTTATTTAGACACCCAAAATGCTTCTTTCAGGTTTGTTCCTCTAGATTCAATGGACTTTATTTCAACTCAGCTACTACTAACCCTTGACCTTGATTTACAGCCAAAATTGATCATTACTGTTTCTGCAAAACTTTGGCAACATGAATAGGGATTCTTTCTAAACAATTTTCTGGGCATTCTGAGACCCAGTGCATAACTACCTATAAAAACACATAAAATATAATGGCATATAGATATAAAAATGTATACATTGACATGTTTTTGACTATGACCAATGGAGCCAAGTAAACAAAAAGAAGGTACTGATCCCAGAACTTGAGAAACAACTATTAGAAGCAGATGGAAAACACACTTAGCAAATTACCTTGAGAAGGGGAAAAAAAGCCCCACAACCACTTCCTTATGTCTAGTTGTACGGTGTTAACAAGCTTTTATAATTGCTGGCTCCTTAATGCTGGCTCCAGTCCAATATATTGATTTTTTTTTCTAATTACAAAATGGATGGTTTCTCATCTACAATCCTACCTTTTACAGTATTCTTCAAAATATGACACAAAGAATATGGTCATGGATGACCTTTCTTTATCCTGTAGTAACATGGTGAAATATACACTATACATACATAGGTGTATACATACACACAAAGACACATACATGTATGCACACACATACAACTTTTGGCATTACTTTTTTTTTATGTACTAATTTTATGAAATAATTTTTCAGTTCTCCTCAACTTCAGAACTCCTTGAGTTCTCCTCAACTCATTCCATTGAACAACTTATTTCTTTGCATCAATTTTTTCGTTGTAATTACCTGCATGTACAGAATGTATTAGAATATTTCTTCTGCAACTATGTCTGCATGCTGTTACCTACAAGACACCTTCTGGCTTCTTGTCCAGTAATCTTCCAGGTATGAACATATATGATATAGGTATTTAAGAGATAAACTCAAGAATACTAAGCCTTGGCTCATCAGTCTAAATTATTTGTGGCTTAAGACTTTATTGTACCACATGACTTTTGTAAGCCATGACCTTATTTTTTTTCTCCACTAGTAAGTTTCAGGCCTTGGCAAGCTGATGCAATATGAAAACTTTTTTTCTAAGTTTTTTACTAGTCAGTATTGCCTTCTGGGAATAGATTTTTTTTCCTCTCTCTTTTACACTTTTCCCTAAAAATAGCATGAAACTTCTGTTTTCTTACAAAATTTCCCTTAACACCTACCTAATGTACACTATTTGTAGAAGTTTTTAATATCCCATATTTATTTACAGATGATAAATTATATTTGCCTAGTGATTTGAAGTTTACAAAACATTTTTTTCTCATCATGACTCTGTGACCTAGATAATGCAAGAATAGTATCTTCATTTTACAAATTAAGAAAATGACACCTTTAATATGTTAAGTGATGTATGTTCTAATGAGGAAATGAGGTCCAGAATGTCCAATGATATGCCCACATTATTCTACTATTCTCCAGAGTTGATCAGGATTTTTACCATACTCAGGAGTGATGTAAAGACATGCTTATCATACTCTATTGAAATCTAGGGGCAGTTTAATGGTAGCAGGTCTTTTTCTTAGTTTGTTTTTAGCAGATCTGTGATTTTCTCAGAGTTTGGAGTTCCTGGTGTGAAGCTTCATCTACTCAGACAGATGGATATTTTCTTTCTAAAACAGAATCTTAGAGAGTTTCTTATGTCTCTAAGAGCCTAGTCCAAGTGATAAAACCTGTATGGTATAGAGTTATAATGTGAACCTATATTTCCCTGGCTATTTATCTCTGTGAAGCCACAGTACCTTTCTAGCATGTCATTAGCACTTGGTTAGCATGGCACACTAAGAATCCTAGAAGAAATTTTTAACCTAACAAAAGCCTCAACTGCTCTGTTTCCTCTGCTAAAATCAAAGGGGAAATTGATGCTTAATCCTGAGTTTCCAAAGAATGCTTCATCCTAATTTTCATCTCATTAAATTACCCAGGATTTAGCCATGCCAGTGTAAGGGACTCTAGACAAGAAGTGGTGCAAACTATTAGTTTGTCTTATCTTCCTTTTAAATCACACCTACCATTATCTTTTACAGTAACTGAAATATCATTCATAACCTGTCTTTCCTAAAATATGGTTTTGGGATTAACTTGACGTTGATTCACAGTAGGGCTCCTGACGACACATAACTGCTCTGGTGGAAGGCTCTTGTGTCCTGTACTTGGCTTACATAACACAAACTAATAAAAAAAGAAGTGAAATGTCCTGGTTCCTGAGAATGCTATGCATGTATCCAGCTGTCTCTCTCAGTAATGAGAGAGGGTTTAGCACCATGCATTATTTAGAATGGTATAAGCATTGTTTTTAGGTATAACCTCAGAATTTGGGGACACAAAGGACTTTAGAGTCATGTGTCACAATGCAGAAATCTGTTTTCAGTCTATATCTTAATCTTTTTGACCTTTCTCTTCCTAAAGTCTGCATTGTATAAATCAAGTTCAAGATGAGGAGACATTATTGCTCCAAAAAATAGTTTTAAGTTTTTTTTTATTAGAATTATAAATGAATTTGGAGATAATTGAGTACAGGAGCTTTTAACTTGAGGTCCAAGAATTATGTATACATACATGCATGCACACACATATACACATACATGTTCATATACACATATATGCATACATATGCTTGTATTCAAACTATTCCTCTTGAAAAAGTATAGTTACTTCTACAAATATCCACAATATTTTGAAAAAAAATCCTTGAGGAGAATAAATGGACTCAGAAGGGTAACATTCAAATATTCTAAAGGCATCCACACCTTGATTTGTTAATGCATATATTATGAAATAAAAGGTATTTTGGCTCCGGTATATAGCTAACTCTTCCTAAAGGAACCAAGAAGTGAAAATGGTAGATACTTTTGAGGTGCTAGACAGAGGAAATGAAAAGAATTTAAGAAGTTAAGGTATAGTAAGTATTAATAAATACTTGATGAATGACTGATTGCTTGATTATGTAGCACTTTGCAATGCTGTTTTCTACTTGAGACTGGAGTATATAGTGTAAATGTTATTGTTTCCACTTACTGGTTAAGAAACATAAACCCAGAGAGATTAAGTAAGCCCCAAAGTCACACAGTCAAAGAGCCGGGTCTTAAGCCCAGCTTGTAAAAGTGACATTCATTTTATCTATTGCTTTACACTTTTTAAAAGGCTCCACTCAGAGCTCTGTGAAGTAAGAGGTGGCAGTATTATTGTCATCATTTTAATCATTTAATCATTGAAATCTCAAGCTGAGTTGGAGAGAGGCTCAATCAAAGAATGAGTGACTGGAACCTTTAAGTTCCCGATCTCCTGACTGCAAGTCCAGGTCTCTTTTCATTACCCATATCATAAATATCCAGTTCCCTCATGATCACTAAAATCACTTGAACATATATGAAAGATAATTTTTATTAAAGCTTAAGTTTTGACAGAGAATTAGAAATTCTGAGCAACTGGCTGTTCTATGAAGAAATATCTTTAAACCTCCCAGCACACTTGTGACTCAGCTTCAACCTTTTCGAGTGGTGCCATTGCCAAAAAGGATCATCACCACAACCTGCTTCTCATGCTTGAAAGTACCTTGTGATGTTTTGTGACAGATGCTGCTTCAGAGATTCAAGCAGGAGCTACACGATGTTTTCCCTTTGGAAGTCTGGCATTAAATTAGACAGCCTATCACTTTAAAGAAAGAGGTTTCATATCACTGCATACTCTGTCAAGGGTGCAATGGGATGCTAAAGGTGAAACATTCCGGTGAGCTGAAAAGCATGGGATGGTATAATCAGAGAAACACAAATATATATGTGTGTATGTATACATGCACACCACATATCTATATGCACATGTGCACATGCACAAACACACTGAGTATATACATACAAATGCATACATATAAATACGCAAATATACACATATATCCCCAACTTAATATTTTCTCACATACTCTATCCTCTGAAAAATATTTATAAATTTAATATATTTATGTTATATAATACATTTTAATATATTTATTACAATGTACAAATAAAATATTCATACATTTATGGAAGATATGAACACATTACCAACCTTAAGACTGATTCATATTTTGTCTGTCCATATTGTTTCACTGGGTTCTGATGTGTGGAACTCTAGGCTATGTTGTTCTGTTTGGTTGTTCATAAACAGCACTAGAACGCTCCTGAAATGGGATTATAGAATCTTAGCATGATATATCAAGAACAGTTGTTTTGTTAAAATGTGCCCATTACCTAACCCAGTATAGTACTTTGCATGTAATAGGTCCTTAATAAATTATTTCTTTAATTGAACTTAATATTTTCTGATTTCAGTGTTGGCATTGTATAAGCCAAGCTTCTGGATAATTGCCTGAATTTTTCATTTCTTAGAGAATGGATGCTGTTTTTATTTTTCAGATCCCTGGGTACAGCCTTGGGAGAAGACAATCTCAAAAAAAGTATTTTTGGTCTGCTAAGTTTTTGTACTCAGTATATTTGTAAAACTTATATAAAATACCTATTCTCTAGGCAATTCAAGCATATCCTATTTTGTGCAATATGTGTATTTCTAAGACTTCAGTTTGCACAGAGTGAGACCAATTCCTGGGAGGAAGAGGCACATGGCCATCACTACTACCCTGATTGATTCCAACTATTTAGACTTTTTTTGTTTTGAGGAGTTCTATCCTTCATTATTAGCTGCAAATGCTGTATTCTCATCCAGTGAAGTCTCAACTCTTAGGGTTGTGCTATGCATCTAGAAAAATGCATAGGTCCTTTTTTTTTTAATTTTTTTTTTTTTTGGTGGGAAAGGGAGACCTGAGGAAGAAGTAGGACTCACTGCAGATAGAGACTTGAACTTCAAATAACCCCAGGCTGATTGCTTTTTTACAGGTAAGTTCAAACCCTAAAGAAATGTTGAGTTTGGAGGACCATACATGTGTCTGACAGAAAGAGAGAACTTGGGAAAGAGGGAACATCAATGTCCTGGTTGATTATAAGTTATTGTGAGTGATTTATGCTTTTTTACTTTGTTTTAAATCTTTTGTGGTAGCCTGCTGGTGGGTATGCCTTCCTCTCCACTCCAATCTAGTGTACATTAAGCCATCTAAATGATTTTCCTAAAGTACAGACCCAATTGTGTCAGTGCCCTACTCAATAAACTCCAGTGACCCCATATTCCTTCCAAGATCAAATATAAAAAGCTCTTCACAACCTAGCCCCCTCCTACTTTTCCAGTTTTACACTTTACTCCTTGCCACATTCCGCCTTACAGTTGAGGAAAAAGAGGCAGAGTTTAAATGAGTTGCTCAGGGTCACTTAGCTAGTAAATATCTGAGGCCAGATTTGAAATCATGTTTCCCTGACTCTGCACCCAGTACTTTTATCTACTGCTCCACCAGCGGCCTCTGGAAGGCCCCCAAAATGTTAGACGGCAACCCCTCAAACTCTATGCCAAATTTTCATGATTAAATGGGCAAGATTCAAATAAGTATAGTTGGAATAAATCACAGTGGTAGTGATGGCCATGTGCCTCTTCCCCTGAGAAATGATGCTCATCCTCTGCAAACTGATGTTTCAGAAATACATGCATTATAGAAAATAGTCTGCGTGAGTAGACACCTGCACCATCGGCAGGAAGATCCCCATCAATTAGATGATGCAATAAAATACTTCAGTATAAGAAAGTAAAGAGTACTGAGAAAAGGCAGACGATGAAATCTGTTTTCAATCGAATGGAAATTGACCATATCACAGTGCAGGGAAGTAGAGGTGAAGGAAGAATTGTAGAAGAGTACTGAATGATTAGCCCAGGTACAAGTGTTAACTTGTAGATATTCAGATCTCTCATTATTTTAACTGGCCTTTTCTGGGTACATTTTGGTTTGCCATGTCCCTCATATGGGAGTTATTTAACTGCAAGCTCAATTCAAGGCAAATTTTTCTATAGATTTCAAAAAAATAATCTTAATGTGATTTTACAATGCGGCAATAGAAGTATAGTATCCTGAATAAAGAAGATAATAGTCCAACTATACTGTGCTGGTTAGACACCATCTGATATATTGCATTTACTTCTGGACGCACCATTTTAGGAAAGATGTTGACGAGCTAGAATAGGTATACAAAAATATTATGAAAAAAGTTAAATTATCTGTAAAACATGACTTACGGGGAAATCACTCAGAGAAAATGTGAATGTTTGCCCGGAAAAGGAGAAAACTGAAATGTACAGAATAATCCCTGTCTTTAAATATTCGAGGGGCTTTCATGTAAAAGAAGGATTTGACTTATTCTGCTTAGTCTCAGGGGGGAAAAGTTAGGACAAGGGAGTGAAAATAAAAGGGGAAAAAAAAAGATTTTGTCTGAGTTAAAGGAAGGCTATCTAAATAATCAGAGTTGTCCAAAACTAGCATTAGCTGTTTCAAAGTAGTGAGTTCCTTGTCACTAAAGGTGCTGAAATGGAGGTTGAGGGACCACTTGTCACCTATTGTGATCAGGAGATTCCTGTTTAGATTGGTGTAAATGACTTTGATGGTCCCCTCAAAATTTCAGAATCCATGTTTCTGTTAATAAAACATGGTGCTACAAACTAAAAATAATGCTGTAGATATGGTTTATACTGCATGTAATATATAATGCGAAGATTCCTTCCTGTAAATGTAACGCTGATTTTCTATAAAAGTAGCCTAAAATTAGACTATTTTTAGCAGTTACACATGCAAAAATTCTTTGCGAACAGTAAAGCAACATATAAATATCACTGCCATCATCCATCCATCAATCAATCAATAATCATCATCATTAATTTCCAGAGGTAAAGGTACAATGGACCACTTATAATTTCTTGCTTTCAGTGAGGTAAGGCCTCCCTATGAAAAGAATTGTATTGTTGATTTCTAAATTAGGGAAAATTTAAAATATGTAATTACCTTATAAATGATCTATTTTGTAATTTTGGTTTTTATTTTTTTCAGAAGCAGATCATCATTTTGATACAAATGTTGTTAAAGTAGTTTTCGTAGCATCCTCATAGTTAAATAAGTCATTCATAAAATGCTGAGTAGAGAAGACAACTAAGTTGTCTTGAGTTGATTCTCAAGATAAATAAACTGCAGAAATAGTACTTCAGAGCATTCCATCATTCTTGTCTTAAACTGGGTAATTAGCATGTTAAACAGTCCCCTGAACTTACCTAGAACATGATTCATTCCTTTCTGTCTCCTTATTCCCCATCTGCCTCCTACCACTTGCTCTCCTCTTTTTTTTATCTTGCCTCTCCATCAAAAGGCATTAAGTGCATATTTGCACATGGCTCTACGCCAGCCTGTAAGAGAATGGAGAGAGAAATGAGGCCTCTGCCTCTTACCCTGTAAGACAGAAATGTTGATGAGGATATACAAAGACAAGTCAGTCAGACACGAAGATAAACAAGTTTAATACCTAGAAAAGCTTTTACATTTTATATATATATATATATATATATATATATATATATATATATATATATATATATATATATATATATATATATATATATGTATACGTATATATATATGTATACATATATATGTATGTATGTATGTATATATATTCATTGAAATTTTTCTTTCTGCAACTGAATATCAGATTTTTAAAAATCCCCAAAATCTTTGTCTTTTTAATATCTATTGTTTTCCTTTTCCTTTGGTCATCTTTCCAAGAATACTATCAACCCTCTTCTTCTCCTTTAGGGTATTCCAGATTTCTTGGCCAGTGGAGCCAAGGAGTCTTATTGCTTGCTTTTTGTTGTTATTATGGTTGTTTACACATATCCATACTTGTACATATTTCATCCTACCAACGCTATCATGGAAGCAAAGAATACTTAGTGTTTCTCTAGGCAAAGGCCTAGGTTATCAGAAGCATATGGTTCATTCTCTATGATTCAAGGTATGAAAACTGTATTTAATAGTCCTTAGGGATTTGAGAAATCACAGACAATTTCATAACAGAAATACCGAGTGTGCTGTCACCTGGGCTGTAAAATAGATTCCTGCACATAGTCCCCATGAACAGCAGCGACTTTGCTGCTTTCTGTAATGCATGCCAATCAGTCTGCATTTTTATGACATTGGTAAAGATAGTCTATTCATTTAGAAAAAAGAGATCTTGGGACTTCTCAAGTATTTACCATAAAGAAGATTTTTTAAAAAAAGAACATGTTGGATACTATCTCAGTTCCATCACTGATACTATGTCTAGATTAAGAGTTGTTAAGCTGGTGTCGGTTAGCTTGCTTTTAATATATTTTTATGACTATTTCAGTATAGTAGATTTCCTTTATAATCCTATATATGTTATATTATCCTTTTGAAAACATGATTCAGAGAAAGGCTCCATAGGTTTCACCAGACTGACTACCAAAAGGGTCTATGGCACAAAACAATGTCAAGAATTTTTGATGTAGACAGAATGCTTATCTCTTTTCAGGAAGGGTCAGATGGCTAAATGGCAAAGTAGATGGAGTGCTGGTACTGGAGTCAGAAAGATTCCAGTTCAAATGTGTGCTCAGACATTTATTAGCTGTGTGACCCTGGGCAAGTCATTTAACCCTGTTTGCCTCAGTTTCCTCATCTATGAAGTTAGATGGAAAATGAAATGGCAGGTGATGTCATGAAGAATAAGATATGATTGAACAATCATATATACATATGCATATACAAATAAAACAACTATATAACAGTCATTTACTAAAAAAACAAAACTGAATGAATTCTATATTAGTTACAAGATGCCTGTGATTCAATTTCTATCTACAAAGTTATTTCTCGTCCTCTTCCTATTTATCTCCCAGAGATATCACAAAATGCATGAAAAGAAATGCCCAGGAAACAAAATGTTTTCCTAAAATTAAGACAACAGACATCAAGAATCTCAGAATTTTAGATTTAGATGCAACCTCAGCAGCCATCTAGTTCAGCTAATAACCTCAAAAGGTTGCACACTGCAAAAATACAGTGTCCACATAGAATTTTTTTAAAGACCTTTAATGAGAAGGGACCAAATGTCTCCTGAGGAAGTAAGTTGTTGGGATTCTTTATTTAATTATCTCAAACCTTAATTTATTTCTTTGCAGCTTTCACATAGTGCTCTTAGTTTTGCTCAATGTGGTCATATGGAAAAAAGATTAATTTCTTTTCCACTGATAGCCCTTCAATCGGTCCTCATATGGCCTAGACTAATGATCCTTCTCCACTCTGCTTATCCTTCTCTTGATATTTTCTGACTTATCACTGTCCTTTTAAAAATGCTGAACAGGAAGGGAATATAATAACCCAGGTACGCTGTGGCTAGGAAATCGTATGGGAAGATTTTCAATTCAGTCCAATGTAATCCAATAAACATGTATCAAACTCCTACCTCTAACCCAGGCACTGTGCTAAGTGTTGGGGATACAATTAATAAAAGTAAAAACAGTCCCTGCCCTCAAGGAGCTTATAATCTAAAGGAGAAGACAACAGGAAAGGAAATAGGAAAATAGGGGTTGGTGTGGAACTAGAGAATATCAGATATAAAATGGAGTGCTCTAAGAGTCCATTTTGCTGCCCTCTATAAAGGTAGGCATTGGGAGGAGTTTGGTATACTACTCTCCAGCCTTCAAAACCCCAGGGGAAGGTGGATGAGGGAGATGGAATCAATGAAGGCTGAGTAGCAACAAAGATATGAGTTTAGAAAGGATGAGTTTATCTTGGGAGGGAGATTCTTGTTCCTCAGAGTTGAAACCAGACAGGATAGCAGATGTCAAGTGGAAGTTAAGTTTCATTTCCCTACTCCTGGAAGACATATGTCTTTTAATGCAGCCCAAATTCTCATTAGTATTTTCTTGGCTGCCACATCATAATGCTGATGCATATTAAACATGAAATCTACTAAAACATTTGGATCTTTTTTGGATGAACTCTTATATAAACATATATATTGAACTTACAAAGTAAATCTCTGCATCCAAGATTAAAAAAAAAATACATTTATCTTTTTGAAGGCAGCTAGATAGCACAGTAGATCACTGTTCATGGAGTCAGGAAGAAAGACCTGAATTCAAATATAATTTTAGAACTTAGTAGCTTGTGACTTTAAATAAATTGCTTATCATCAGTTTACCACACTTTTCTCAAATGTAAAATAGTGATAATAAGAGTATGTTTCTCCCAGGGTTGTTGTGAGGATCAAATGAAATAATGTTTGTTAAGCACTTACCACACTTCCAGGCCCATGGTAGGAAATAATGAATTACTCTTTCCATCCTTCTTCAAATTTGATGTTATTGAAAATGGCAAAATTTTCCAGCCTTTCAATATCTTTTTGGATCCAATTTTGTCATTTTAGTGTATTAATTCTCTCTCCTATGTTATGTCATCTTTAGATTTAGTGATAATGCCATTCATTACTTTATTCAAATAAATGATTTAAAAATGTTAAATAACACAGTGTCCAGCAAGATCCTAAGCCACTTGATTGGAGAAGTTCCAAGTTGATGTGGAATCATTAATGAATACTCTTTGACTACAGCAATTCAACCAGTCCTGAATCCATCCCAAAGGGATGTTTTAGTGATCTATTTTGATAGCCCTTCCTATTCTCAGCTTTTGTCATTTAAAAATCATACTCCTGACATGACAGAATAATATCAAACCATATTTAGCCCCTGGAATGATATAAAATTCTTTAATATATAGCCATATAATGCTTTGAAGAACTGGATGAAACCTTATTTGTACTAACCTCATGCACCCTAGAATGAAGCTGATATGTGAGCCCTCTCCAGTTTCTATAAACCATATAGATTTGTGCCTCCTGGGTTAGCTCATATTTCTTTTTATTGTCCTTGATCCCAAGGGGGAGGTACATAGAAGGATCCTTTGGTATCTGGGGAACCATTTTGTGTGACTCTAATTATAAGTTAACCTTTTAAATAGCTTCTATTAAAACATAAATCTGATTCTAAAAACCCTAGAGATGCAGCATGTACAATTTATTATTAACAAGACTAAAGGAAATATATGGAAAATGTCTGCATAAGCAGCCAAGACTTCAACCTAAATTTATACAAATTTGTCAAATGCCAACATAAAATTCTAAGAAAGATCCTAAGAATTTTTTCTCTTTATTATGTTAATGGTCAAGACCAATTGGAACATAAAATATATGGAAATTTATGGGCTTTCACTTAGTGCAATTGCTGTCATATTTGCAAGGCAAAACATACATGGAAAGACATGCACGTTTGAATTTAATATAAAGAACGAAGTGCAAAAGGCTTAGTTACACTGAGCAATGGAAATTTTTGAAGAAAGAAGCTTATCAAGAACCTTTTAAACTTTTATATTTTAAATGAGAACCAAACTTAGTTAAAATGAAGTTTGGATTTTAACCAAGTTTCAAATTTGTGGTTAGAGTTAGTTTTGATCAGAATATTTGAGTCGTAACTGGAAGAGTTTTCGGTCGTCATGCTCTCCTTGACTTCCATGAGGCTATACTATCCTAAATATATTCCTACTTCTTTGATAAATGTTCCTCTATTCCCCCTCTCCAGCAGGTTCTCTTCTTTTTTAACTCATCCTGCATATGGGCATTCCCTAAGATTTTGTCAGCCTTCATCTTTTCTTTATATACTTCCTTCCTTTAACCATTCTCCCAGGTTTTTCAGATGAACAAATATTCATTAAATACTTTCTCTGTTTAAGACAAATCCAATGATGACAATCAATTCACCTTCAAAAGACAAGCCTGGGTAGAGAGAGTTTGATCAACAAGTATACTCCAGAGGGTTGACAATTTTGGCTATAGGAATTTTTGGAAACCATTTGTTAAGTTTTAAAAAAGTTGAATTTGTCTGTGCCCTTCCAAAGAGGGACAGGTTTTTAAAGTAAGAATATTTAAAAATATAAGTGACCACTCATAGAATCATGGGATCACAAATTTAATTTTGGGGAGGGTCTTTGTAGCCATCCAATTCAATAACCTCACCCATCTGGGCACAGAGACTTAAATGATTTGCCGAGGATCACACAACTAGCAAAAGTCTAAGGATATATCTAAACTTATGTCAATGAGCCAATCAATAAACATTTATTAAGCACCTTCCATGTGCCAAGTGCTGTACTTAATGCTGGGGGACATAGAAAGAGAAAAAAAAATAGTCTGAGATCTCAAGTAACTTACAATTTAATGATCAGAGTAACAGCAAATAAATATGTGCAAAGCAAACTGTATATAGAATAAATAAGAAATAGTTAACAGAAAGAAGGAATTGTAATTAAGAGGGGTTGGGGACTGCTGCTTGTAGAAGTTATGGTTTTATTTGAAGATTAAAGAAATCTAGGAAGGTAATTAGTTAGATTGGAGGAGGGAAATCATTGGGAGATGGCTAGGGAGAGTGCTTAGAGCCAAGAGGTACAGTACCTGGGTCATGGAACAGATAGGAGGTTAGTGTCACTGGATCACAGAGTATGCATTAGTTCACAAATATTGGAAAGATAAGAGAAGGATAGGCTTAAATGTCAAAAAAAAAAAAAAGCATTTTGCATTTGCCTCTGAAGAAAATAGGAAACCACTGGAGTTTATTAAGTAGGGAGTTGACATGATTGGATCTGCATTTTGGAAAAATCACTTTGGGGACTGAATGGAGCATTGATTGAAGTTGAGAGACACTCCAGGCAAGCAGACCCTCCAGGAGGCTATTAAAATAATCCAGGAGCAAGGTGATGAGTGACTATACCAGAGTGGTAGCAGTATCAGAGTAGAAAAAGGTGCAAATTTGAGAGATGTTGGAAAGGTGAAATCAATTGGCTTTGACAACAGCTTGGATGTGACAAGTGAAACATAGTAAGAAATCCAGGATGACTTCCAGGGACTTCTAGTCCCTGAGGGACTAGGAGCATGGTATTGCCTTCTTCATTAAACAGGGAAAGTAGAAGCAAGAGACGGTTTAGAGGGAAGATAATGAATTCCATTCTGGAGATACTGAGTTTAAGATTTCTACGGTTCATCCAGTATGAGATGTCTGAAAGGTAGTTGGAGATATAAGATTGGAGGTCAACAGATAAGATTGGTAGGACTGGTAGACTTGAGAATCATCAGCATAGAGATGATAATTAAATCCATAGGTACCCATGAAATCACCAAGTAAAGTAGTATAAAGTGAAAAAAATAGAGGGTGCAGGATAGAACCCTGAGAGATATCTACTGTTAGAGAGTGTGATCTGGAGGGTGATCCCCTAAAGAGGTGATCATATAGGAAGGAGGAAAACTAAGAGAGAATGGTGTCCTGAAAAACTAGAGGAGAGATTATCAAGGATCAAGTGCCAAAAGCTGCAGAGAGGTCAAAGGGAATGAGAATTTGAGAGAAGACTATTGGATTTGGTAACCAAGAGATCATTAGTAACTTTGAAGAATTCAGTTTTGGTGGAATGATTTTGTCAGAAGCTAGATTGTAAGGGGTTAAGAAGAGAATGGGAAGAAAGAAAGTGAAGGTAGCTATTGTAGATTGTCTTCTCAGTGAGTTTAGCTACAAAGGGCAGAAATAATACAGACGGATAGTTAGCAGGGATGGAAGAATCAATGCAGCAGAGACAAAGGCATGTTTCTAGTCAATAGGAAATGAGCCAGTAGAGTGGGACAGATTGAAAATAAATGAAAGAGTATGGTTGACGGAGGGAAGAATCTGTTGGAGGAGACAAGATGGAATGAGATCACTTGAACAAATAGAAGGGTTAGCCTTGGTAAGAAGTAAGGTCCTTCATCATGTGTGAGAGGGGGGTGAAGAAGGAGAAAGTGGCAGAAGGCATCTGAATGGTAAGAGATAAGGAAGAGGGGAGAAGAGGGAGTTCATGGAAAAGGCCTCATTTTTTCTGGAAAATATGAGGCAAGGTTCTCAGCTAAAAGAGTGGGGGGAAGGGGAATACTGGGAAGTTTAAGGAGGAATGAAAAAGTTTGGAGTATCCTCTGTGGAGAGAATAGAAAGTTAGCAGCAATGGGGGCTTAGTTGAGTTTGTGTGACATAAGTATATAGTGGACCCACTCAGTACCATTGGTGATTTTTTTCCACTTTCATTCAGTAGTACATGTGTAGGAGCAAGGCTTGAATGGTGAGAATGATCCAAGGCTGAAGCTTGTCTAGAAGTTATCAGTGCTAGAAGAGGACAGTGTAGAGTTGAACTGGTTTTACCCAAGGTCTAGTGCTCTAATTACTACTCTGTACTTCCATGTGTATAGATAATAACGGCATTTACCTTGCAGGGTTATTGTGAGAATCAAATAAGATAGTATTTATAAATATACTTAACACAATGCCTTATGCATAGTGGGAATTCCTTTGTTTTCTTCCCATTTCATATCTACTCCTGACCTTTACCCTGGATAATATTCTTATATTTCTAAGCATCTACTATGTATTTCCATCTGGATACTGCTGCATTAATGTCTAAACATGTGAATTCATAGCATCCTTTGTTGAATGTGAAAGCTCTAAATTCAGTCTTCTGTTTCTGTCCACAGAATCACCATTTCCCCAGTTCTCCAAGTTTCAAATCTGGTCACTCATTCAACCCTGGATTGAATCAGTCACCAAATCCATCCTCAATATCTTTCACAGACATCTCTGACTTTATGTTCCTGTTACTACCACCTTAATTCAGGCCTTACATGAATTTTTCTCAAATACAGGCTATTTTGATGTTGATTTTTTATTCTCTACCACTTCTGCCCCCAACTGCCAGAAAAAGGAAAAGAAAAAAATTATGCAGTCTAATAGATTCATCTATTGACCATAATCACAAATTCATATCTTATTCCACAGAGTTTGTCCATTTCTCTCAAGAGGTAGATAGGAATCTTCATTATGAATTCTCTAGAATCATGATTGATATCTGCTTGATCAAAATTCTTTCAAAAAAAGTCTTTCAAAACTGTTCATTTCTACAATAAATTGTTCTCCTATACTCTGCTCATTCTGCATTACATTATATCAGTCTTTCCAAATTTCTCTGAAACTTTCCTCCTTATTATTCTTACCACAAAATAGTATTTGTTTACATTATGTCAGTTCATTCATCTGTTACCCAACTGATGAACAACCTCTTATTTTCTTATCACAAAAATATTATTACTTATTACTTATTACTATCACAAAAAATAATTAAAAATATTTTTGTACATACAGCATCTTTTCCTCTTTCTTTGATATCTTTGTGTGCATAGGCCTAATAGTGACTTTGCTGAGTCAAAGGCTATACACAGTTTAATAACTTTCTGACTGCAGTTCTAAACATTTTTCCAGCATGAATTGGCCAATTCACATCTTCATCAATAGCACATTAACATGCATGGTTTCTGGCAACTCTAACATTTGTCATTTTCTTTTTTTCTGTTTTTTTTCCTCAACTTGGCCAGTCAGATAGAAATGAGATGGAACCTCAGAGTTGCTTTGACTTTAATTCCTCTAATTATTAGTAATCCGGAGAATTTTTTTAATCTAGAAATAGCTTGGATTTCTTCCCTTGAGAATTGCTTTTCTTATCCTTTAACCATTTATCAGTTGTGCAAAGGTTATTATTTTTATAAATTTTAATCAGTTCCATATGTGTCTTGGAAATTAGGCCTTTGCCAGCAAAGCTTTATGTAAAGCATTTTTTCTTCACTTATTTATTTTTCTTTAAATCTTAGCTGCATTATGTATTTGAAATGCAGACTATTATAATTGTCTACTAGTTGGTTTCCCTTTTGACAGGATATTGCTATTGCAATCTATTCCATGAGTTACATCTAGGTTACTCTTCTTAAAGCACAGTTTTGATCACATAATTCTCTTCTTCAAAAACCATTTGATGATTTCCCATTGCTTTACTACATAAGGTTCGAACTTCATAGCCTTAGATTCAAGGCCCAAAGTTTCCTTTCCAAACTTAACTCTTATTATTATTCCCTTATATTGTATCCCTACTCTTCTAGTCATCATTCTTCAAACACAGAATGTATTTTCTTCCTTCTGACCCTTTCATCATGTTCTTTCTAGCTGGAGTTTCTTTTTATACATCTTTACTCATTTAAACCTTGCTGATGTGTTTTCTTCAAAAGAATGGTTAGGGGTATGAAACAATGTAATATACTTTCAATATGGAGTCAGAGTACTAGAGATTTTTTTTTCCCTGGATCAGGCATTTTATCTCCTTGGCCAATGGTTTCCTTATCTGAAAGAAAAAAATACGAGTGGGAGAAGATAATCTGTAAGTTCCTTTCAGATCCAAATCCATGATCCTCTAATGTATAAGATTTGTTTACATATAATCCAAAGATCTCATGAACTTTAGAACATTTAGGTTTGGTAGTACTTTATCTTGGATTATTGTATCTTATAGCTCACATTCTTACAGGTACCATTGGAAAACAGGAGTGTAAATTAATTAAACATGCAGCATTAACCCAAATATTGATCACATTGGGAAAAATTATAGCTCAAAGACACATATGAAAACCACAATTCATTATAATGTGAATTAACACAATCAGATAATTACTTTGCATGAGAAACTTACTTTTAATGATTTCTAACTAATACAACTAGGTAGAGAATTACGTACATATAGAAGAGATGGATAGGGCTAAGGTTAATGAAAGAATGAAGACATATACACAAAATATTCAAGAGAAGTAAAAAGTAAAACTTGTAGGGACAGTATCTTTAAATAGAAGGAATAGAAAGGTAAGCTAGTTTTTTGAGTATCCTTTTGGACATTTCTTGTTGGGGTACATTGGAGGTACTGGTTAGCTTAGAAGACCTAGACCTAGAAAATTGCTGGGTAGAGGAGGACCTCAATCCTCAGATAGAATTGACTACAAGAGAGAAAGATATTCAAAGAAAGGGAAATACAAAGACAAAGGGACATTGCAAAGACTCAGATAGTAATAGAAAGAGAGTGGGGGAGAGGCTCATCCACCAAAAAGAAAAAAAAATTAGATCAGAGAATGAGAGACTCTGAGTCCACCTGCAAGCTCATGTACCGATAAAGAGAGGAAGAAAACAAGTATCCTTCATAGCTACTATCCTAGTCAGGAAAAACCAAAGAAACATAATCAATTATTTCCCCAAAACAATCACCACAATGAAAAATCTGCCTCTATGCATAAATAAATCCATCTCCATCATCTTTATATTTTGTCTACATTCATGTAAGCATTATGTGTTTCCTAGACTAGGTGGGGAAACTGGATGAAAGCAGCCTTTTTGCATCTCATCAGCTCCCATGGGTTCAATGGTCAACTCTATGCAGATAATTTCCAGGTTTACCTATCCATCCTTAGTTTCTTCAAAGGTATGACCATACATTACTAACTACCATCTGCATCATATCTCTTTCATAAATTAGTCACACAATGCTTGTGCATGTCCAATGTGTCCAAACAGAGCATATTCTTTTTCCCATCCTCCCACTTTCCTTTATACTTTTCCTTCTGAATTTCCCCTTTACTGTTTTGGGTGCCAGCATCCTCCCAGTTACCCAGGTTTCTAATCTCACCTTCTACTCCTCATTATCACTCAATCTATGTATCCAATGACAAATTTTCCTTCCCAACATCTCCTCTATGTGTCTTTTACTCTTATTTTTTGGTAGCTGGCTGTACCCCTTCATCCCTGGAACATTCTGCCTTTCATCTCAACCTCTTGATTGATTTTCATGGATTCTGTCAAGACTCAGTTCAAGTCCCATTCTCTATAAGAAGCCTCCCCCTCCATTTCTTATGCCTTACCTTCTCAGATTATCTTCTATTAATATCCAAGCATTAGTTCATATACTTCTAATATGTTTCAAACTATTTACATGTTCTCTCTTTCCTTTCCTTTACTTCTTTGAGGTTGATTTTTGTTTATCTTCATATTCCATGCACTTAGTATAATTCCTGGAAGACATAATAACTTCAATAAATGACAGCTGGTTGAGTGATTTATTCTGTTTCTCCTTTTTATTTTGATCTTGAAAATATTGCTCTGTGTGTGTGTGTGTGTGTGTGTGTGTGTGTGAAAGTATGTGTTTCTTTCATAGAAACTAGTCAGTTAACCACAGAAAATGTGATAGTTGTGTATTTTCTGAATGGTCCAGAAGAACATCCATTTAAAGGAAGGAGTGAACGTTCTGTGAGAACACTTACTGAACTAAGTGATGCAGATTCTAGTGTGGGAATTAAAGGCACATTATATGTAGCTTTGTTTTCCATAGTACTTTTAAATCCTATTTTGATCTTAGAAGAATATTGTTTATAAGCACCAATGTTTTGATGATAATCAGAGATCTTAATAGCTATGGTTGGCTGGGTATGCAGTGTCCCTTTCTGTTTATCTTTTCAAAAGGACTAAAAAATCAATATACAAAGAATAAAAGAGTTTTATGTGAAACTTATGTAGTTTCTTTTGAAGTGTATATTATATTTAACACAGTACTAATAACTGCTCTTTTTCACTTCTGATCTTTTTATTTACTTTTGTGTGTTTTAAGAGAAAAATGTTTTATTGACGATCTCTTCTTTCCTTGCCTTCTTTCCCATTTCTTTTTCTCCACTCCTTCCTCCCTCCTTTCCTTGTTTCCTTCCTTCCTTCTGCTCTCCCTCCCTTTCTTCCTTCTTCACTGCCTCCATTCCTTTCCTTTCTATATTCCTCCCTTCTTTTTTATCTTTAGTATCTACAGTTATTCATCATCAATGATAAGTCTTACTTTATAACAAATAAAATCAAGCCAAATAAATCAGTACTGGCCAAATCTAGAAGTGTTTATGCTATTCTGCCCTCATCTATCCCTTTTCTGCTAGGAAGGAGGAGGCATGCTTAATTATGATTCTTTTGAAGTCATGATTAGTCAATGCATTGATTACAGTTGTCTTTCAAAGATCTTGTCCTTTATATTATTGGAATCATTATTGGGATTGTTTTGCCATTTTTGCTTTTTTTCCTTTTTTGTTAATGCAATTTTCCCTGATTTTTCATTCTGGTCATTTTTATGACAAAATAATATTTCATTACATTCATATGAAATGTGCCTTTCAAGTGAGAAAAATAATGGGCTCTTCAGAGAAGTCCTATTAACACCTCATAAAGCTCTTTTTTTCAGTCATCTTCAAAAATCTTTTGTAAAATGGGATGAATTTGATATTAATATGAGCCTCTCAGGGATTATATCAGTCATATGACCCAATTTAGCATTTTAGATCAACAAATATTGATTAAATGGCTACTATGTGAGAGGTATTATGCTACTACCAAGAATCAAAGTTGAAAAAAAAGTCCCTCCCCTTAAGAACTTTATATTGTCTTAGAGGAAATACAGTATATACATAAATAGGTAAATTATAAATATAAGCAAAGTATTTCAATTAAGTTAATCTTCATAAATATTGTAAACATGATTCTAAACTTGTAACTGCCTACCATGTTTTTCTTTTTCCTTTCTGTAGGTCAGAAATATATTGCACAAGGCTTATGAACATTTTTAAAAAATGTTGCCCTTATTTTTCAGATTGCCATGGACAAAGAGTTCATTGCCCTGTAGTCAACCTATTCATAATTTATCTGTAGATAATTTAGCTAGACTTTTCCTGAGATAGAAGACTCGAGATCTACTGGGACAAAATAGCTTAGTAGTAACTGCCAGAGTATGAGTCATAATGGCCAAATGTTCAAAAATCTGGAATTGTCTCAATAGCATGATGAATATGGCAATAGGATTTTTAAAATTTTCTTTCAGGAAGTACTATCTTTGGATTAGGAAAAATAGAATAAAAAGGTTAACAAAGGAATTCAAAGTGAAAATGAATAAGAAATTCCTAATATATAACTTAGCTTCTCAGTTGATTCAAGTCATCTCGTGTCTTCCCCTCCATGAAGTAGTCACTCCCAATCATGAGTCAAATAATATCTTTTCCTCTCTGCAGCTTCTTTAGGACTTCATTGATAATCAGGGCACTCTTTACACATGGTCCAATGGTAGTGTTCTGTGCACATGACAGCAGGTACACTGTACTGTAATTTTTTTGACTGCAGGAATTGTGTTTTATGGATCTTTTAACCCCAGCATAATATGTAATCAAAAGTATTTGTCATAATATGAGTTCAATACAATTAAGAAATATTTAAGCATGGAAAGGCAGTATGTCATAGTATATATAGAATGCTGAACTTGGAGTCAGAAAGTTTAAATCCAAATCTCATCTGAGACATATTAGCTTTGTGAAACTAGGTAAGTTACTTTTCTGTATCTCAAATTCCTAAGCTGGAAAAAAAATAGGATAAAAGTAGCATCTAAAAGAATTAGGATGAGGTCAAAAGTAGATAATGCATACAATATTTAAACATTCCATTTGAGTTTGATTCTATTAAGATAGAGATTTCCTTTAGAAACTCAAAATTGCAACTACTCCATGTCTATCTATCTTTAATTACTTTTATTCAAGTCTTCCCATAAGCTTGCTGTGGTTGGAGGTGTATGTGTGTGTGTGTGTGTGTGTGTGTGTGTGTGTGTGTGTGTATGTGTTGAGGGGGGAATCCACACATCTTTCTGGGTTCTTTCTTGATTTTTCTTGGTGTTGTGAGGATACCAATGGACCATGTAGGCCATAGATAAATCCTTATTCTTTTTATATCTGAGCATTCTTCCCTCTTGCTTACATATTTATTGGGAGTGAGTGACATTCTTTACAGCTCGTCTTCTGGATGTCTTTAATTGACTTGACTTTATCTATCTTTCATGCTAGCCCACTCAAACCTATCTTGAAATTTTCTATTGCTCTGTTGGTGACCCTCAGTGTCAGGACTTTGGAGATTGCAAGGTTCCATGTATCACAGTAATATAATAACATAAGAAGAATATTGGTGTGAAAATTGGGCCTTTTTCAACACACTCATTAAAAGAGTTTTGCAATCTCCCAAAGTCTTTATAGCTAATCCCCACAATTTACAAATGAGGAAACCAAAAGCCAGAGAAGAAAAGTTATTAGTCTATTGAGAGTCAATATTTAAGTGCAGTTTCTTTTATTCTAAAGCCAATACTGACATATGTGTATGTGTATAAATGCATACATATACATACATATATAATACACACACACACACACACATATATATGTACACCCATTACTTTTAATCTAACATCCATTAGATTAACTATAACACAAAGCAGAATGCATTAAGTGGAAAGGAGAGATGGTATCAGAAATTTGAGGAGGGAAAGACCACTTTTACCTGTGGTTGACAGAGCTGAGGTAAAGCTGTATAGAAAAAAGTAACAACTAAGTTTAGCTCTGAAGGAACAGGCAGATATGGGGAAGCATGGATGTCCAAATGAGGGAGGGTAGTGGGGGGATTTATTATTGCATGGGATTACAAATTTGAGAAGACAAAAGAAGAAGGGATAGTAGATAGTCCAATTTGACTAGCATGTAGATTTTGTAAATAGGATTAGTAGGAGATAGGGCTGGATAAATAGGTTTATTTTCTGGTATAAAAACAAAAGTAAACAAAACTTTCTGAAAGAAGTATGCATGGCAGGTACTGTAAGCTAGGACAAGTTTATCTCTGTTTATGTGCATAATGATGGAAAATGAAACAACATAGCTTTAGATTAGGGTAATGAATTGGTAGAGGTTCTCCTAAGTTATTAACTCAGTGTCATGTAATGAATAGAGAGCTCATTTGAGTTTGGTAGACAAGATTTAAGTTTTATTTCTGACATATGATTGCTGGGAAAGTACCTAATCAACTCAATTCTCCAGGTGATTATTGAAGAATAAATTGTTGAGTAGATGCTATATTGGTAGAGGGGGTTTCCTTCTAGGGAGCTACTTATGCCAATGGAATTACAGTTCTGGTAAAACAAATAAACAAATGAACAGATCCATATTGTTAATGATCCATGGGCTTAAGTTTCCTTTTCCTGTGGACCAGTTCATTTTTCTCTATTCTATGGCCCCACACTGAGCCCTTGCCTTTAGGCAGCTTGTTTTGAGATTAGATTTCTTGATGAAGGATTTGGGACGGAGTGGGTGGAGAGATGACTTCATAGATATTAGGTTATGGGAGAGTTCTGACGCTCAGATGTCATTAAAAGATATCTACATGACAACTATGATCTTAAGGTTCTCTGAGTAATTTACAGATAGGAAGCAAAAGTATGTATATATATATCTACATATCTATCTATATATCTATATATCTAGCTATAGACATATAGATGTAGATATTCCCCAGTCTAACTGTTTAAGGTAAGAATGAAAGCTGGTAAAACAGTATGTAGGTTCAGAATGCTATCTTTAGGCTAACAATCCTACTCAGTCACAGATCTATTCCTTTTTTTTTTCTTTTTCTTCTTTATTTTCTAGAACTTTATTGGCATGCTGTGGTATGCAATAAAACATGCTAGGTATGTTTAAGGAAGCAGGTTTCACAGTAATAATGGATTTTTTATGATACGTCTCCACATCCCATTACAGTTCATTTCTGATTCAGTAGCAGGCTAACCAATTTTAAAGATGCCTATTTCTCCCAGAGTTACACCAATGTTATGCTTTTCTTGCTTTGGGCTGAAAAGTATTTCTATCCTTGATAGCGTATGGGAGCTTATATAGTGTCTCTTTGGGGTTTCCTAACGTCTCTCTTTCAATTTTTCCACTGTCAGGTTAATTATAAAGTTGATGCTCATTGAGATTACAGAGGGCCTGTTCAGTTCATGGTCACTGATTGAGTCTTCAGTAAGAGTTCTCTAGTGTTTTGTGCATTTGATTACAACATTGGTCCTTAGAGTAGAAATTGCAACATAAGGGTGTAAAGAGAGCTCTTTGTCTCAGGGAGTGGGTCATTGTGATGTGTGCTATGAAGGTAGAGGTGGTTTTTTAGGCAAAAATTGGTCTCTGATTGAGTTTAACCTGATTAGTATGTAGGGTAGGGGGAATTTTGATATTTTTTAAAGTTGGAAGGCTGTATGATTAGACATTTATTCATAGCATAAAAAAGATCATAGGCATATATTTGGAAGGGATCTTAAGGTCATACAATCTAATACCCTTCTTATACAGAAAAGGAAAGTGAGGCCCAAGTCAAATGACTTTTCCAAGACAAATAGTGAGGTACAGAGTCAAGATTCAAATCCAGATCTTTGTACCCCAAATTCAACACTTTTTTTCCACTGTGTGAAGCATTCCATTAGGATTTTTAGGTCTTTTAAAGGACAAGATTTCTTCTATCAATGTTAAAAAAGAAAGATTAACATGAGAAAATCCCTAGCAAGAATAACACTTTATTTAATAGCATTTATAGACTAATTTCCTAGTGAAAATTAATTTATAGCTAGCTAAGAGACTGTGGGAATACATAATGATACAAGGAAAGAGTACAGGATGACAGGATTTGCAAATGAATGAGATACTTGAGATCATCCAGTCTAAATCTTTCATTCTATAAAGGAGGAAACTGAGGCCCAGAAAGTCAAAATGAGATGTCTAAGGGGCATGGCCTTGAAAAAAATTCACATAAGTGGGAAACCATGTGAAAGATACTAAATGGGCAAGCCAGGATAATCGACAACATAAGGCATTATATGAAAATATCAAATAGTGGTTAAGATAATATTTGCTATGGGATTACAGAGAAGCAAGCTTATCTGAGAATGAATTGGGTAAATTTTATGAAGAAAAATGGGACTTTAAAATGGACTTTCAAGAATGGGTAAAAATGAAATAATTGAAGAAGAGTCAGAAAAACATCAGATCAGTAATCATTAATTTATATTAGGCAACGAATCATTATTATTTTTTGTTTCAGATATGTAATTTCCTTGGCTAGGGAACCATCTTAACGTGGACTGACACCTATTCTGTAATCAGAATTTTCAGAGAGTTTCCTGTAGTGCTGAAAAGATAAGTGACCATGCCATGGTCCTGTATCTAATATATCTTTAGAGGTGGTACATGAACTTAGGTCTCCTTGAATCTGAATATACACTACCTCAAATATGTAATGAAGAATTTTTAAAAATTGAATTTAATACAAGGAATTCTTGGTCTTAAAAAAAATCACAGAGATGGGAAACCATTGGATGTAAATAGTAGACAACGAGTGAAAGAAACAATTTGGATAAAGCAGAAAGTTCTTATAAGGAATTACTAAGACAGAGGTTTAGAAAAGATGGTGGGGACAGATTGGGAAGCTTTTGGAATATGACGCTGGGGAATTTGGTTGTCATCCTTAATTCAATGAAGAGCTATCAATTGAGAGCTGTTGAGTAGGGTCATAAGATCACAATGTATATTCAAATGTATATTCAAGATCAAAATGATATATTCATAAGACCACGTAAGTGGTGGTATAACAAATATCTGAGGTAGAAAAAAATGACAACAAAACAAATGGAGAAAGCAGTTTGCAATCCAGTAAAACTGATCCTGGCTATGCTATGTCTAGTGTTTTTCCTTATTTTTTTTTCCCCACTCTATCCCTCATCTCTAGCATGATCCTTGTTCTTCTGGATTCCCAGTGATTAGGGAACTGAATGAAAGCTAGAGTCATTCCATGCCCACTTATCTCCCAGGTCACTGAGAATGAAGGAGATTTTGTTTATGAGCTTTCTGTGCTGCTGAGAAGGAAGGCAATGTGTGAACACAGAATTTTATCACCAGCAGCCGTCAACGCAACAGAAATATCTTTCTCTTTATTATGTAGAGTCCCCTGAGGAGCAATTGAAGGTCACATTATTAAAAGTGCTAATAAATTATAATATTTGTGTTAGTTAATTAAATCTGTCATATCAAAGATCCTCTATTTGGTCTGACATTTTTCTTTCTTCTTGCTTCCATTCAGCAAATGTAGCAAAGAGAACCCCAACTGTTAGGGTCAGATTCACCAAAATTCTGCCAAATGATACTCTGGGTGTTTCATTTCATTTATTAATTTAATTAGAAGACTATCCCTAGAGTTTTTTGGGCTTTGTTATTACGACTCATTGTCCCTTTCTACTTATCAAAATGCCTGGGTAGAAAAGCACTTAAAGTTAAGTGTTCTTCCCAAGGTTGATATATCAATCCCCTGTAGTCCTGAGAAATTCCTGGTTCTTCAAAAATGGTATCTCATCTGCACACTGCAAGATCATCATTAATCAGAATGGATTTCTTTTTCCTTTTCAAAATCATGGCATAGGTGACACTAACTATTCTAAACAGATGGTCTATTTTAAGGTTGTTTTGAACTCATGAGTTATTCTCAAGAACTTCAGAAATTCCCATATAATTACTTCAAAACAAAACTCTAAAAATATATCCGTACCTATTGGCAAGGGTCACGCACAGCTCCAGCAGCTGTGTGAATGATAGTAGTACTCTGCCACTGCTGCCAACATGTCTGTGTTGGTTTATCCAACACTGCATCACTGTTAACCTTCACTTTTATCCATTTATCTAATAGAAAGTTTTACTATTGCTACTATCAAACCAGTTTCCTAGAAAATCAAGTCATAAACAATGCATTTCCTTTCTAACCCCTTAAGCATTTCCCAACAAATTTCTCTTCCCCACATAACTTATGCCGATTTTTCTATCTTGAGTACTATCTCATGTTCATTTATCTTTCATTAAACAAATATTTATCGAGTAACTTTTTGTCTTAAGGCCATCACAAGTGGTCATCCAATCCACATTTTTACTCTTTTGTTCCAGGATTTTAATTATTTGTAAAAAAGAACTTCAGGATCATACATCATAGAATTAGAGCTAGAAGGGACTTCAGAAGCCATGTGTAGTCACACCTCTTTCTTTTAGAACTGAGGAGTCTGAGGCCTCGAAATGTTTAGCAACTTACTTGCTCTCACTCAAGTAGCAGGTAGCAGAAGCTGAATTTGAAACAACAACCTCTGATTCCAGATCTAATACAGGAGGGCTAGCCATGAGAGATAGGGTGGTACAGTATAATGAGAACTAATTCTGCAATCAGAGGTCCTGGGTTCAAATCTTCCTTCCGATACTTGTTACCTCTAACAGTCATTAAACCGCCATAAAAATGAATGTGAAAACTCAAATGAAGATGAAACTTTAGGGAACATTTAGACTGTTCTGTCTTTTCCATCTATTTGGGTATATGAGTTATTTTTAAAAGTTCAGAAAGGGAAAATCAAATCAATTCAATAAATGTGATTAAATGATCATTAAGCACAATGACAATATAGGGGTAGTTGGGTGTAATACATGGAATGGCAGGCTCCAAATAAAGAAAACTTGGGTTCAGATCCTTAACTGATACTAGTTGAGTGGCCCTGAACAAGTCCCTTAATTCCTATATGCCTCAAGTAATCCTAAATGCCCTAGGCTTTTTCAATTGTCAGATTGTGATTCAAGGTGGTGAAAGAAATTTCCACAAGCTAATAAATGCAGGAATACTTCATTTTGAGTATATACAAAGAACTATAACAGGATCTGAGGAAAAATCAAAAGCAATGTAATCCCTGGTTCAAGTTAGAATAAGATAAGGAAATCAAGGAGAAAATATTGTAAGAAAATTTGAGAAAGGAAGAAATCTCTTCCAGTCAGGGGGATAAAGAAAGACTCCATAGAGATGTGACACCTGATTTGTTCTTGGAAGGAAGGGAACGATTTTCACCATTAAACACATGGAGAGAATGTATTCGTAGTAAGGAGAATGTTTTATTCAAACAAATAAAGGAGGAATATGTAACATCAAATGAAAGGAAGAATTCCAGTTTGAAAGAATCAAAGTGAATTTTTAATGAAATTTGTAACGAAATATATTTCCAAATAAAACTGGAAAAGGATCCTGGAACTAGATTGTGGGAGCCCTTAAATTCTAGATTGTGGATTTTTTATATTTTATTTTGTTCTATGCAATTCCCTAGTTCTTGATTTGAATCAGAGATACCCATTTCAAACAATTATGTCATTTTCTTTTCTTTTCCAAAATTGACTGCTGTATTCAGTAGTTACCCAATTATGACAGTTTCCTATCAATGGCTCTGAGACTTAATCTAAGAACTTGTATTGGTTGCTATGGAGCAGCAGTAGGTTTGGCTCAATTTACTTTGCCTCATCATTGTGTAAAAGGAGGCAAGGAGTTATTGGCCAGTTACATTCTATGCAAAGTCTTCTCGGATCTATCTAGTTGTTAATGACCTCCTCTTCTAAATCCCTTTGTATATATTTGCATGTACCTACTATATATGTGAGTATATATCTGTCACTAGTTTGTAAATTCCTTGAGGGAAGCAACTGTTTCACTTTTGCCTTTGAAACTCCCATGTCTATCACAGAGTCTGACATATAAATGATGTCATTATATATGACATATATTTATAAATATAAATGGTGATTGATAAATGTTTGTTGATCATTTGGTTTTGATTAAGGAGCAGTTGTATTGGAAGGAGAGATAATATAGTAGAGTTGACTGAATGCTGATCTTGGAGTCAAGGAGACCTGGGTTCAAATTCTGTCTCAGATAGTTACAAGCTTTGTGACCCTGGATAAGCAAATAATGTAGAATTGTAGACAGAAAAGAAGTATTGAGGTGAAGCAACTTTTTTAAAATGTTAATCTAGGTGAGAAAGTTTTTAGTTATTTCTACAGTTTTTGTGACAAATCAAAGCTCCCTTCCATCTCTGACTTGTAGCAAGTATGATTTGTTTTTTACAATCCAGCTTAATTTGCTTCTTTGGAATAGCTGTTAATTTATATTGATTTAACTTTTGGATCAAATTATTTTAATTGGTGTTCTTGTCATTCCTGTTGTCTATTTCTCATTTTTTAAAAAAAACTTTCAGTAACTTAAATAATTCAGGGTTAAATACTAAATACCATTAATTTCATACCATATCTTTCCCTCATTACTGTTATTGCTTCCTTTGCATTACAAATTCTGAACTTTATTTTGATCAATTGATACTCTCACTATGTACAATTGACTCATGGATAGCATTTATATGCACAACAAATATTTTCCTGTCGGGTAAACCAATTTCATCCTTTTCAACATTATTTAATGTTCACTATCATTGGTATCTTTCATTTTTTAATTAAAGTGTTCATGTTAAAGAATTATGATCTTTCCCTAAGATATATATGTCTGGCATCTCTCATTTCTTCTTTTTCTGAAAAATGTGTTCCCATAAATTTCTGCCCATTCTTACTTTTTTGCCATCTTTGCATTTGTTACCAAGAATCAGTGTTAATATTTATGTGATTTTGGGGTTTTATTTAGTTCTTTGTAGAAAATTACTATGTTAGCATTCATTGTTGGTATACAAACTTCAATTTTTTTCATTATCTTATTTTTGGAAATATTTATTCTTATTACTGTCATAAGGGATGATGAAATAATACCATTTTCCAAAATACTGTTTTCAATATTCAAAATAAAATCTATTCTAAATCTATGCTAAATTCTTTCTTTTTCCTATGAGCTCTCATTTCATTTAGATTCATCTTCCTTCTTTTGTTTCCATTTTTTAAAAGTCAAGAATATCATGACTGATATGATTTTACTCTTATAGGAACATTCCTACTTCATCATTGGGCAAAGTTCTCACATTTGTACTAATAATAGTCAAATTAAAATTTGCTGATCATCTAAAAGCTTTGTGATTCTTAGTACATGCTGCCTCTTTCTCTGTGACTGACATTTTCACTGGAGAAGTGGAAGGGATCCACACAGGGTCAGTGTTCATTCTTTTTAAGATTGTGTGTGTGTACATGTGTGTGTATGTGTTGTGGGTTGTTAACAGTAAAAAATAAAAGGTTGATCATCAGGTGGTCCACCTACCAATCATGTGAATTGTATCACTGACATAGTCTTCATGAACTCAGGATCATCTCCATGTCACAATAAAGTTTCAGAGGAAGACTTTTGGGAAGGTTCTGAAATAAACACCTCCATTTTGTGGAGGAGCAGTCCAAACCACTTTTCACATATACACACAATTTTGTTATCTTGGAAATTTAAGAAGGTTCTATTTTTATTTATTGTTTCAATTGATCAACATGTGTTTCATCTTGGGTGATCATTTCAAGGTTTCTTTCAAAGAGGTCTTATGGAAATTATGGTAGAAAACATACAATCATATTATTAAGTTTTTATCAAGCTCTAGAGTAGTTAGCATCTTTTTAAAATTTTTTTACTTGATTCATAATGATGCTAATACATAGTATAAGTATACAGATTCATTTGTTAGGCTTAGAAACCTACTTACCATAGATGCATGCAGAAAGTAATATCAAAGGGCAGGCACTTCATTCACTTGCTCTTTTCCTTTATCTACCCAGCTATTTCCTGGTTAATGGTGTGTTTTTGTTATTGACTGCATATATGCAAAATGAAGTGGAATGCTAGGGCATTTACTTAAATAACATGGACAGCAAAATATAATTTGCCTAAAATATCTGGTCATTTGGAACAGTTCTTCAAACTTAATTTCTCATTTTAATTTCTTAAATAATCTACATGACATAAAATTTCAGGCTGAAAACTAAAAACGTAAAAAATTGTAAAATATTCAGATAGTTGATTAACATTGGATAGAAAAAATATTTGAAAACATCTATATGTCTGATGAATTTTTAGGGATTTTATCCAAATATGTGGAATTTTGTAGAAATATCCACAAAATTCATTAGTTATAGATCTATTTGGAATCACTTCCATTATAGGATTTCAAAGAATAATGTACAAGAATGGCCTTTCACATGACCTAGAAGGAAATTGAGCCAAAGGACCTTAAAGCCTTGGCTAAGATTAACAGAATAAAACTTAGAGAGATAAGACAGTCTTTGCCCTGGGCAAGAAGATCTTTCTAAGTAGAATGTAAAAATGACTCATTGATACACTGGGATCTAATTAAGCAACTGAAGCATGAGGGTGCTATCATCAAATATTTTTCTACTGGTAGGGAAGCAATTATAAAAAACTATTGCAATGGTCAAGTTCACTCATAGTGAACACATGAATAAGACTTTCTGCATCAACCATAGAAAGCAAATTCTTATTTGGGGCATATTTTGTCAATAATAACAAGCTAAGTTAATGACACTCAAATTTGCTTAGTGTAGAATGGGGGAGGGTCAAGGTCTAAAATGACTTTGTGACTCCAAACCCAATTTGCAGTCAAGCAAAGGTCCTGATCACTCGACAAATCTGGAAACTTCAGTCAACTAGGGTGCAGCATATGTAAGCAACAGTATTTTAAATATTTTACAATCCATTCTTCTTGTGGCCACCCTGCTTTGAATTTTCAATTAGACAAGAAGCCAACAGAGGGATTTTACAATTTGGCCCTAACTTACCTAAAAATAACTTCTCCTCCTTCTTTTTCCTCCTCCTTAATTGTCATCAATCATCACTACAGCTAGCATTTATATATTAAAGTTTATTGATTGCTTTACCTATATTACCATATTTGATCATTACTAGAACCCTGTAGGAAAGGACTTTTATTAACCTGGTTTTACAGATGAAGAAGTTGAAGTTCTAGAAAATTAAATGAATTACCTAGAGGTTATAAAACTAGGAAAAATATTAGGTTTCTCTATTATTCAAGGCTTTTCTCACACTAGTTTCCCTAAGAATGCCCATATTTAGCCAAGGCAGTCCATTTATTGTCTCCCCTGAGAAACCTTTTTTAAGTATTCCAAAGTCAAATGATCTTCTTCCTCTTAGATCTTCCAACATTTCTTGATTTGCCTATTCATTTGACACTTGTGCTACCTTGTAACAGTTATTTGTGTATGTGTGTGTGTGTGTGTGTGTGTGTGTGCCTCATCTTACCCACTGTATTGTAATTTAAACCTTAAAGCGCTGGACAAATGAGTCATTATTTAAATCATTATTAGAGCCTGGGGATATATTTCCTCCTGTTTTGTATCACTCACTGTGTTCATGATAGTGTTATGGACATACTAAGCATGAAGTAAATATTAATTGATTGATTATCAATTTAAAAAAAAGAGCTAGTGAAAATCAGATAACCTGATAATCAGCATTGAGCTGCTTTTCATTATTCTAACATAAAAGCCTTTTACATCTGAATTTAGCTGAATTGCACAAAGTACATCACAGATACCCACTTTGATTAGTGACTATTCTCTCTTTTAAGGCTTCATCAAAACATTTATAACATTTATCTGATACTGATAAGAGTTTAATTGAGTTCTCATTTTTTTTGCATATAGAACTTCATCATATTCATCTACACACAGTTTAATTCTTTGAATTACCAGATCTGTTGGTCATAAAAAATCCCAGACTCAAAGAAAAAAACAGATCACCATCAATTCCTCTTGTGAGGGGGACTGGATAACACCGAAGTGGCTCTCATTTTGAACTCAGTGTTTATTGGTGTGGAAGAGAAAGATCTTTTATCTTTCCTAGCCACTGACTTGTGGCCAAAGCACGCACACTCACTGTCAGGAAACGTTGTCAGAGGGAGAAGGTTTAAGATGAGAAACATTGTTCTGCCCCTGACTTTTTTGACCATTTTGGAACAATAAAAACTAAGAATTGTTAGTTATCATAATGATAATGACAGTAGGATTATAAATACGGTGATGATATAAAGCATTTGCAGAATATTTTTCTTATAATAGTAATGACTACTTACTATTCCTGTCATGCCCACAACAAACCTCTGAAGGAGAAAGGCATCTGCCCATAAAGGAAAGATAGTATTAAAAAAAAGTCAAATACTGATAACATAGGTACTTCAGGATCTTTATATATAGACAAAATAAGAAAGATGAGCTTTGCTTTCTACCTTAAAGTCTAATAAATTTGTATTCGATCAGTCCAGAAAGAAATACATTTTCATTAGAAATATATGGAAAATAAATAATACCTGCTTAAAAAATACATTTCTCTAGATGCCACGGTTAAATTCTATTAACTGTGAGTCTAAAGAATATTTATTTGTATACTTTAATAGTATAGTCAATGAACACACAAGCTATTGTTGGGTGCCAAATTCTGTGATAGACACAGAAGGTACAAAGACAAGGAAGGAGGTAATATCTATTCTTGAGAGAAAGTACAGCCATAAAGGAGTCAGGAAACCCAAGGTTACACTCATATCAGTGTGATTTTGGAAAAAAACATCATATATTCCCCAAGTGCATATACAACGAAGAGATCATCAATTGACTGGCCTCTCTCATACACAGATATACACATGCAAATATGTATATATATATATGTATATATATATGTAAACATATGTATTTATGTCTATATATGCATATAGACATAAATATGTAATATAATCCCAGAAAGAATCTGGTCAAAAAGATATTTATTAAGTACCATTTATGGGATGGTCACTATACTAAGTGCTGGGGAAACAAAAAAGAGGCGAATACAGTCCTTCCCTTCAATGAGCTCATAACCTAACAGCAGAGACAAAATGTACAAATATTGCAAGTAATCTGCATCCAGGATAAATCAGAAACAATGAAAAGAGGGCGGGCACTAGAATGAAAGGAGTCTGGAAAATGCTTCCTGTGGGAAGATGATATTAGTTAGGACTTGAAGGAAGCCAGGGAAGTCAGCAGGTAGAGATGAGAAGAGAGACTTTATCAGACATGGTGGACAGCCAGAGAACATGCCTGGAGCCAAGAGCTGGAGTTCTGGATTGTCTTGTTTGAAGAACATCAGAGCAGCTAATTCTAGTGGACCAAAGAGTAAGTGGTGGGGAGTGAGGTACAAGAATACTGGACAAGTGCATATTTCTGTGTGTGTGTGTGTGTGTGTGTGTGTGTGTGTGTGTGTGTGTGTTTATGTATGGGGGAGTTTGATTATGAAGGACTTTGCACATCAGATATTTTTGTATTTGATCCTAGAGTGAGCAGAGACTGCTGTAGTTTACCGAGTATGGAGGTGGCTTGGTCCAACTTGAACTTGAGCTGACTGGAGGATGGATCAAGTTGGGAGAGATTTGAGGCAGATAGACTCACCAACAGGAAATTTAAGTGGTTGAGTTAATACTGGTCTGTATCAGCATTGTGGCTGTATAAGAGGAGAGCAGGAGATATATTTGAGATAGGTTGCAAAAATAAAATTGATAGATCTTGGCAGTAGGTTTCAGTGATAATTAGAAGAAAAGAGTAGGAGAAAATAAAATATATAGGATGAAGGAAAAACTCTTGCCTATAGAAAAGAAATTCCAGAGAACACGGGGAAGGGGTGTATGACATTAGTTGAGCTTTTGCGGTAGGTATGTTGAGAGGATGGGTTTAATGATTTGGGAGGCAGGGAATGGGGTTTGGATGATGTTCTACAATGGTTAATCACTGGGATGTGCAGAGTATTATCATGTATGAGAATATTCTTCATTTAATAGAAGGTACCTCTTCCCAGAAGAGACTTGAGGAATGCATAGCCCTTTGAAGGCTAGAGATAAAACAAGAAACAGTTCAACAGGAAGTAGAAGTTAAATCTGCATTGTAGGAAATGGAATTTCTATTCCTCACCAATTATCCTTTTCCTCTTCTCTCAAGGGATAAATGCAGCAGGGGATAGATTGCTGTGTTTGTCCTTCTTTCTCAAAGGGGACCATGGCATCAGGGAGATGACGACTTTGCAATTGACTTTTATTTGAGTTAGAGAGGGCTGTACAAGGTCATCAGCTTCACTTTCTCCTCCAGAGCCATGAGATCAAAGGAAAAATTACTCCTCCTTACAATGGAGGCTTTTCACATTTGGGGTGAGAATAGACAGTTAGCAGGAGATAGAATTTGACCTGTGCTGACAGAGATAGAAGTTGCCTCTAGCAGCCTTCCCTCAGGAGATAAGTGTAATATGAAATGGAAGGTTAGTGATCAGAGGAAGATTCACACCTCTTTTCACCTTAGGAGGTGGAAGCTTTTCATAGATGAGGTGGGGAAGGTGAGATGGTCCCTACCATTTGCTCCCTTCCTTCAAGGGCCACACAGCAGGCATTGGAAGGCACTGGATCAAAGAAAAGTTTCACTCATCTCTCAAGGGACAGGTACAGCAGGAGATTGATGGGTTGAAGTCAGAGGAAAGACCTTTAGGCAGCAGCCTCTTTAAGGAAAATAAGAAGAAAGCTTCTTGCAGAAGGGAGAATTTTAGCAAAGAATTCTGGGAATCCAGGAGATCAAAATGAGGAGAGAATTTCAGGAATGGTATGCAGATATAGTTATTGTTGTGCTAGATCAGAGTATATTATGGAAAGTGAAATATAAGAAGACTTTAAGGGTAGAAACATGTCATGTTATAAAGGGCTTTAGAATTGAAAGAGAATTTTATATTTTATCCTGCAGGAAATAAGGAGTCATTGGAGTTTATTGAATAAGAAAGTGACTTGGTCAGACTTGCACATTGAGATGATTTTTCTGAAAGCAGAGTAGAGGATATTCTGAATTGGGGAGATACTTGAAGAAGGGAGGCCAGGCAAAAGTTTTTGTAATAGTATGGACACGGTTTTCTAGCATGGGAGAAGGCTTGGTACAGATAAAGAAGACCTGTACCAGGGTGGTGGCAGTGTCAGAGGGAAGAAGGAGTGGTATATACCAGAGATGATAAAAAGGCAAAATCAATAGAATTTAACAGTATGAAAGATAAGAAAGAGTGATAAGTCAAAGATGACACCCTCTTTATGGAGAACTAGGAAGATAGAAGTATCCTTCACAGTAATGGGAAAGTCATGAAGAGAAAACTGTTTAGGAAAAAAATGTAATGGGATCAGTTATGGACATATTACATTTAAGATGTCTATGGAACATTCATTTTTACGTACCCAGTGGACAGTTGGAAGTGTGAGACAGTATGTCAGTAAAGAGAGAAGTTAGGACTGGATAAATAGATATGAGATTCATGTACATAGAAATATGAAATGAAATCATCGTGAAATATGATGACAGTTGAATCTGTGGGAGGTGATGAGATAACCAAATAAAATTTTATAGGAGGAGAAGAGAACAGAGGCCAAGATAAAGTCTTGGGGGACATCAGTGGTTATCAATGGACTCATATCTGAGCGAATGAGCTGTGATAGCCTTTTGGAAGGCAAGTATGGAGGGGAAGCAATGTATCTTTTACCTGTAGGGTACGATGTTGTGTAGGGCTTAGAAAAAGTTTTGCCTATGTAACCAGAATCATCAGTTTGCCATTAGAAACCAGCCTATGGATTGACCAAAGGGTTTGCACCTCTGCAAAGCAGAGGGTCTGCATCCTGAATTCTGTCATTAGTTGCTTGAGCTAATACATTGTGGAGTTTAAATTATTCTGCTTATTATTCTTAATTTATTCTGCTTCTCTTGAAATATTGGGAGACTGATGAATACATGAAGAGGCAGTAGAACTGCTTGTTGTCCTCTCCCACGTGCAAAGCAGCACAGGCAGTGCGAGAAGATTGATCTCCAGTCTTGGGCATTGGCAAGGTTGTGGGGTTGGGGAAAACCTTGAGGCTTGAGAAGTCATTGGACTATTAATATGTGGCCCTAAGAAGAGAGTTTTAAATGCGTTAAGGACAGAGGCAAAGTGGAGTTTCTTGAATTAACTCTTGAGGTATAGGAGGAAAAAAGGGGAACTAAACACATATTCCTAAAATCCCTAATACATAATTCAATAGAAATGCCACATCTCTACATGTAAAGCAAAAAATCTAGGTACTTTCTTAGAGAATTCTGACTCCAGTATAACTGTAGCTTGCCAATCAGAATAGAGATACCATTTATTCTCATTCTAGTTGTTTATTTGATTCAGTCTTTCATTCAGGGTATGTACACATGACATATATGTGAGGGAGAGAAGAGAGGTCCAGACTCAGCCATAGTAGTAGCTGTAACAGTGACTTTTCCTCTGTTTCTTTCCTAGCAATGGAAACAAAGATCCCAGAGGAGATAAGCTACGAATAAGCAAGAAATTGCTTGATTGAATTCTCTATGAAGAGTTTGTACAAATATTTAACCTTAAAAATAAAATAATGATAGAATATTTGTCTTCCTTGTCCTCTCATATTTCATTCTAGTATCCCCATTCCTAGTGGCCCTAGGTCCCAGTCTACCTTCCAGCTATATGCAGATCTTGTTCTAAGGGAGTTATTATCCAATTAAAATATTTGATGATTAGATTAGGCTTAAGGTATTTCCCCTCCCAAGTGTATTTGCATTTTAATAGGGAAATGAGTGAATTGTCTTCAAGATCAAAATAAATGTATCTTCACAAGTAGAATTTCCTATTTTGGTAAAATAGAAGAGAAATTTTTGAGCTGGGGGGTCTTCCTGATACACTTGAAAACATTTGTTTTTAAAAACCACAAACCACCTATTGGTAAGATCAACTCTTCTTGTAAATTATTAGAGAAGTAGAAAGAAGGATATGGGCCTGCTGTCTTCTGGGAAGGGTGACTAGAAAAATATGCTAATATTGTGGAAAGAGTGCTAAATTTCAGTAACAACAGTTGGCACCAAATTCTGCCTCCCACATTTTTATGGCCTATCTGACCATATAACCTCTTAGATGCCCACTTTCCTCATCTATATAATGGAGGTAATAATATTTCAGTACTCTGTTGTGAAGAAATGCTTTATAAATTTAAAAGCTATATATAAACATGAGCTACTGTTTAGTAACTTGAAAGCCACCCCCTCTAACCCCTAATATCTCTATTGAGGTTACCACCATTCTCTGGGTAACCCAGATCATTAACTCTAGAATCATTTCTTACTCTTTCTTGACCTTCACTCAGCATATTCAACTAGTTTTTAGATCTTGTAGTTTCTGTCATCACAGCTCCTGTCTGTGCACTTCTCTTTATTTAGACATCCAGCAGCTTTGTTTAGAAGCTCCTTACCAGTTATTTGGAATTTGGTAAAGATTTGTAACTCATCTCCCTGAGTCTGTTCTTTTCGTTCCCAGGTCCATTTCCCACTGGCAAAATGAATCTCCCTAAATCATAGTATTTGCACTAAGATCAAATGATATAATAATTGCAAAGCACTTAGTACACAGTGCCCAGAACATACTGAATTTTATATGTAAATGTTAGCTATTATTATTGTTATCATCGTGGTCAAAGACAATTGGTGTTTCTATGTTTCCTCTAAGAGAAGACAAACTCCTTCACTCTGTCTTTTAGTTCCTATACAATTGTGGCATCCATCTACTTATCCAACATTTTATGTCACTCATTTTTAAAAAAAATATATATTTTTTTTCTAATAACATGTAAAATAATTTTAAGATTCATTTTGTAAAATTTTGAGTTCCAAATTCTTTCTCTCAGTCTCTCCCATCCCTCCTTCTTGAGAAGGCAAGCAATTTGATGAATATTATAGATGAAGTGGATAGAGTGCTGAGCCTAGAGTAAGGAAGACTTATCCTTGGGTGTTCAAATCCAACCTCAGACACTTTCTAGTTATGTGACCTTGAGCAAGTTACTGAACCCTGTTTGTCTCAGTTTCCTATCTGTAAAATGAACTGGAGAAGGAAATGGCAATTCATTCTAGTATCATTGCCAAGATAACTCTGAATGAGGTCACATAGCATTCGACATGTGTGGCACCAATGCCATATTTACAGCACCTATGGCAGCCATGAATATCCCAGCACAATTCTGAATCAAGAAATACCACAGACTCTCCACATGGAAGAGAGAACCAAAGTGCTTATTTAGACCCCAGAAAGCCAAATCCATCATAGTAACAAAAATCTGTACACATTAACAATGCAGAGAACAACACCATCCCCAAGCTTTCCCCCGGTAGGCTTCCCATAAACCAGCTCTGTTAGACAAATCACAAATCAGCTTCCCTTAAACAAAATGCCTTTCTCTTACTCACAGCCAACGGAGGGCTCATGTGCATGCTTCAGTTCTGGCTGCTTTCTCACTAACTTCCTCTCAGCTCTGCTTTAACTCCACCTCTTCTTGTTCTTCCCTTTCTGTTCCACCCATTCAGCAAACTCCTCCTACCACAGGCTCCATGTGACTCAGACTTCCATATTGACCCAGATTGGTCACATGATTCTATTAATAATTGGGAAAGATCTCCCCATTTAAATTACCATTACAACATGACTGAAAAATGATTGTACAACAACAAAAACACAAATGTACAGTGTGTATATATATATATATATATATATAAACTTATATATATAAACATATTTCCATGTCAGTCATGCTGTGAAAAAACTCAGACAACTCCCTCTTACCCCCGCACAAGCAAAAAAAAGCAAAATAAAGACAAATTTTAAAGTATGCTTCAATCTGCATTCAGATTCCATAGTTCTTTCTTTGGATGTGAATACCATCTTTCATCCTGGATCCTTTAGAATTGTCTTGTATCATTGTATGGCTGAGAAAAATTAAGTCATTTACAGTTGGTCATTGTGCAATAATAGTTACTATGCACCTTGTTCTTCTGGTTTTGCTTGCTTTGCTCTGCATCAGTTCATGTAAGTCTTTCCAGGTTTTTCTGAAAGCATCCTATTCATCATCACTTTATAGCACAACAGTATTCCATCAAAATCATATGACACAACTGAATCATTCCCCAATTGATAGGGATCCCCTCAATTTCTAATTCTTAGCAACCACAAAAGGAGGTGCCAGAATTTTTTGTACATATAGGTCCTTTTCCTGGATTTTTTAGAAAATCTCTTTTAGAAACAGACCTAGTAATGGTACTTGCTGGATCAAATATAGATCTTTTTTTCTTGACTTTTTAAAAATAATCTCTTTCAAATACAGACCTAATAGTGGTATTTGCTGAGTCAGAGGGTATTCATGGTTTTATAGCCCTTTTGGGAAAAGTCCAAATTGATCTCCAAAATAGTTAGATTAGTTCACAATTCCACCAACAGAGCTTTAGTTGTCCCAATTTTTTCCACATATTCTCCAACATTTTCAGTTATGATAGCCAATCTGATAAGTGTGAGATGGTACCTCAGAGTTGTTTTAATTTGCATTTCTCTAATCAATAGTGATACTGAATGTTGTTATCTTCTGTTTATATTTTCATCTTCCCTGTCAACATAGTAAATTTCTATGATCAATTTTTATTTATTGTTGCTTTTTGTTCTTTTTCCAAGCCTATTTCTTCACTTTTAATGTTTTATTTGAAGTTGGTCTCTGCTTCCAGGGTGAATGGGGTGCTGTCTCAAGCTTCAGGTTTTTCACGTTACTGCTTTCAGAGCTAGTTCTGGGGATCTTTAAATTTTCAGTTCTTCCAAGATGTTATGATCTAAGGAAGGGTGTGGTCTCTGCTCTCCTGGACTCTGCTCTGGTCTGTGAGTCAACACAAGCACTCTTTTCTGTCTTGGAACCTTGAACAGGGACCCCATTCCTCAGCATCTACGTACTATAATGTACTAGTGTTCTATCTTGTCCTAGGATTCTGACCCAGAACCATAAATGGGCAGTGTAAAAGAGTTCTGCACCCAGTACCAGCAAAATGTCTCCTATAATCTCTTTCAGACCAGTTATCAAACTCTCTTACCATCTATGGACTTTGAGCTCCAGAAGTCACTGCTGCTGATTCAGTCACCCCCAAGGCCTGCTACTCCCTTGCTGGGACAGAGCTTCTGTTTGACTTCATTCTCCTCTCACTTTGGTGAGACAAATCTATTCAGTTGAACTTCTTATATGTTTTGGGCTGGAACACTGTTTCACCTTCTCCCCTTTTTTGGTTCTGCTGCTATAGAATTCATTTTGAGGCATTATTTTAAAGTTATTTGAAGGGAAATTTGGGAGAACTCAGGCAAGTGTTTGCCTTTACTCTGTCCTCTCTACTGTGACCCATCTTTATAAAATATAGTCCAATAAACTGGTATTAAGTTTTAATAAAGTATTTCTTGAATTATGATTTTTCTTTTTGTTATCTTGCTTGTTAATTGTATTCTGGACCGGAACGTCAAAATCTGGAGTTGTCCTTTAGCTGAACACAACCCATTAACAATCAAATGCATCTGATGGAGAAGTCATCTGACAACTAAACATCCTTCTGGATTATATATTCTAGAAGTGTAAGAAGCATTTCCTTTTCAGGCATTTGAAAAGTGTTTTGTTTTTCTTTCATAACTTGTATATAAAATAAATCCTTATTAAAAATTATGCCATGAAATATTCTATACACACTAGATCTACCTAAATATGCCGCAATTTTTGGACATGGTAATTAAAGAAGGGAGCTTGTGTGAAGAGACTAAGAATGAAATATGTCTACAGCAATAATATTTTAAGAATGACTTTGAGCAAATAAGTTATTTTGCCTATTATACATACCCAGATTAACCATAAAGGACATGTGAAGAAAGATGCTATGTACATCCATAGAAAGAACTGATAAATAGAAGTATGTATAGAAGAATTTTGCTACTATCTATCTAGTTATAGATAGATAGATACCTATATACATATGTATACACACACATACACACACACAAGCACACACACACCTATTGTGTCTAATGGTAGCAATCTCTGCAGTAGAAGGATGGGGAGAAAAAAAGATGCATGATAATTTCGTTGTATATTTAAAAGTAATAGGATATTGTACATAGTAGATTTGTAATTTCCTGTACAATTATTGATTTTATTCTGCTATGTTATAGAAATTCTTGTTTTATTCTATAAATTAAAAAATTAAAAAATAAACTGACACCTCTCTTGATTAAAATATTATATATTTTCCCCTTATATCGTATGATGATGATGATGGTGATGATGAAGATGATGATTATAGCTAACATTTATATAGCACTTACTATAGCACTTATTTACGTACTTACTTACTTACTTACTTACTTACTTACTTACTTACTTACTTACTTACAGGCACTGTGCTAAGAACTTTACCAACACTATCTCATTTGATTCTCACAACCATGGGAGATAAGTGCTATTGTTACCCCCAGAAATTGTGACTTATTATTATCCCCAGAGTGTGACTTGTCCAGCATATCACAGGTGTCAATTGTCTGATTTCTGATTTGAATTCAGGTCTTCATGACTCTAGGCCTAACATTAAGTCCACTTCACCAACTCCATTTTTGATTATTGAGTGTGACATGCATGAAGTTGCAACAAAAGATGCTGAAGAATAGTCATCCTTATGGGCAAAGAATCAAGAGAGCAATATCATAAAAACTCAGAAAGAAGAGAATACATCCAAGGAGTAGGTGGTCAGTAACATGAAAAGTGCAGTGATTGCCAGGAAGATGATGACTGAGAAAGGGTAATTAGATTTGGAAATTGTAAAAGAATCATTGAAAACTATGAGAAGTTTCAGCTGAAGGATGAGATCAAAAGTCAGGTTGCAGAGGGTTTACATAAAAGTGAGAGAAAAATTAGAGACACCCATTGCAGACAACTTTTTTCAAGAATTTAGCTGAGAAGGGGATGAAGGAAATGACTGAGATAATTATAATTTTATTTCAATTACACTCCCACATTTCTTTTGTGTAGTCAATGAGGCAGAAGTAGTTTTTTTTTTTTTTAATTTCTTTGCCTTCTTCATTTTCCACCAAACGTTGGTAATTTGGTCTTTAGTTTTTCTGTTTCTGGTAGTTTTGGTAAGTTTCTTTGCTTTTCTTGTAATTTTCTGGTAATTCTTGATTGGCACTGAATTTATTCACTGAAGTCTAGCTTACAGAATCTTAAGCAAAACCTTGTTGGCATGTGAAATAAGTGCAATTGTTCAGGAATTTGAACATTCCTTGGCATTGCCCTTCTTTAAGATTGAGACATAAAACTATCTTTTCCAAGCCAGTGGTCACTGTTGAGTTTTCTATATTTGCTGGCATATTGTGTGCAACAGGTTGACAGCATCATCTTTTCAGATTTTAAATAGCTCAGCTGAAATTTCACCACATCCACTAGCTTTCTATTATCAGTACTTTCCAAATCCCTCTTTACCTTATTCTCAATTAGGTCTGGATCTAGATCAGTAACCACACCATCTTGTGGTTATCAATGATGTTAAGATCTTGAATAGTTCTTTGGTGTATTCTTATCACTTAAAAATTTTCTTCTGCTCCCACTAAATCCTTACAATTTTGTCTTGTGTCATGCCCATTTTTTTTTTTGCATGAATATTCCCTTGATATCTCTCATTTTCTTAAAGAACTCTCTTGTTCTTGCTATTCTATTGCTTTCCTCTATTTCTTTGTATTAATCATTTAAGAATACACATTTTTTAATCTCTCCTTGCTTTTATTTGGAATTCTGCTTTCATTTGGGTTTATCTTTCCCTTTATCCTTTCCCTTTTGCTTTCCTTCTTTCCTAAGCTATTTGTAAAGTCTCATCACACAGTCATTTTGCTTTCTTTCTCTTTCTTTGGAAGGATTTTTGTTATTGCCTCCTATATAATATTGGGAACTTCTTCAGGCACTCTACCAGGTCTAATCCCATCAGTCTATTCATCACCATCACTTCATATTCATCAGGGATGTCATTTAGGTTATAACTATAGGCTCTGGTTGTTTTCCCTACTTTTTTTAATTGAAGTCTCAATTTTACAATAAGAAGCTCATTATCTGAGCCACAGTTAGCTCCAGGTCTTATTTTAACTGACTGTTATAGAGTTTCTCCACCTTTAGTGACAGAGTATATAATCAATCTGCTTTGAAAATTGACCCTCTGGGGTTGTCCATGTGGAGAATCATCTTTTGGATTTTTGAAAAAGAGTGTTTGTGATGGCCAGCAAGGTATCCTGACAAAACCTTGTTAATATCTGCCTTGCCTCATTTTGTACTCCAAAGCCAATCTTACCTATCATTCCAATTTTTCCTGCTTTGGCTTTCCAATAGCCTTTGATGAACATGACATCTTTGGGAAAGGATTGGGCATGAGGTGGGATGTTATTTCTAGAGGACATTATAGATCTTCGTAGAAATGATCAACTTTGGCTTCTTCAGCATCAATGGTTGGAGCATAGATTTGGATTATTGTGATAATTTGCCTTGTATTCAAACAGATAACATTCCATCATTTTTGAGATTATACCCCAATAGTGCTTTTCTCATCCTTTTATTGCCTATGAGGGCTATTCTATTTCTTCTAAGGGATTCTTGCCCGCAGTAGTATAAATAATGATTACCTGAATTAAACTCACCTATTGTCGTCAATTTAAATTCAACAATACCCAAAGTGTCAGTGTTTAACATTTCCCTCTTCTGTTTGAGTGTATCCACCTTCATAGATCTTACAATTCCAAGTTTCTACATAATATTGTTCTTTACAGCATCAGATTTTCTTTGTGTCACCAGACACATCTACAGCTGAGTTTCATCTTGACTTTGGCTCAGTTGCTTCATTAGGATGGGAGCTACATATAGTTGTCCTCCATACTTCCCCAGTAGCCTGTTGAATATCTTCGGAACTGACAAGCTCATCTTCCAATGGCATCTGTTAGCATTTTAATACTTCCAATGGGATTTTCTTGGTAAAGATATTGAAATGGTTTGCCATTTCCTTTTCCAGTGGATCACCTTTTGTCAAAACTCTCCTGTCTCTGTAGAGCATAGCTCATAGTTTCATTGAGCTATACAAGCCCCGCTCCCCACCACAACAAGGCAGTAATCCAGAAGGGAACAAAATGCCTATCATAATACAAACTAAAACAACAATATATATGACCTCAGATTAGTTTTAATGACTACCTTGGTTTAAGAGAAAAATAAGATAAACTGTATAGCTTTTACATCATTTATTTTTTTTTATTTTGAGGAAGGAATATATTTGAAGACTGAGGCAGTGTTGATATATTAGGAAATAATTATGTAATGAAAATAGAATTTAAAATGTTGTTAGGTAGGAAAATAAATAATTGAATGACTGCAGTTGGCTTTTTTTTTCTTTTCTCATTTCTGAAGCCTTTGTTACTGCCAACTCTCTCCTTTTCTGATACTTTGTCATATGTTGGTTGTCATGAAACTACATTCTCCTTTTACTATCTCTTTACTCATCCTCTTCCCACCTATTAAGTATGATTTTCTCCCCAGATTCTGTTCTTGATTATTCTCATTTCTTTCTTTTGCTCTCTTCTCTTTTCTTTTATCATTCTCCTTTTCTATCTTCTTCCCTCCCTCCCTCTCTTCTCTTCTTCCCTTTTTTATATCCCTTCCTTCTTTCCTTTTGCCCCTTCCCTTCCTTTTTTCTTTCTTTATCTCTCTCTCTCTTTCTTTCCTTCCTTCCTTCTTTCTTTTTTCTTTCTTTCTCAATCTTTCTTTCCTTCTTTCTTTCCTTTTTTTCTTTCCTTCTTTCTTTCTTTCCTTCTTTCTTTCCTTTCTTTCTTTCCTTCCTTCCTTCCTTCCTTCCTTCCTTCCTTCCTTCCTTCCTTCCTTCCTTCCTTCCTTCCTTCCTTCCTTCCTTCTTTCTTTCTTTCTTTCTTTCTTTCTTTCTTTCTTTCTTTCTTTCTTTCTTTCTTTCTTTCTCTCCTGTTCTATACCTTTTCCCAAAATTCCCATATCTACTTGAAACCTTGATCTATATAGATATTCTACTTTAACCTAAAATATAAGTTCAAAAATGAACTCTTAATATTTACCTAAATTTTCCCCTCCTCCAAAGTATCTTTGAAATTATCTTTGAGTATTCCATGTTTTTTTTTCTTCCTTTCCCTTATTGAGGTCAGTAACAAATCCTTTTGGTTTTAACCTTACTATAGCTGTCTTAGCATCCCTTTCATTTTCACTTCCTCTGCAACCACTCCAGTCTAACACCTCATCTCTTCTCTCCTAGACGATTGTTGAGTACCAGACTTCTTGCTTCTACTTTCTAGCTCTTTGACTTACTCTATACATTATCACTCAGATATGTTTCTGAGACATTGCCTCTATCATGTCATTACTATATGACAAGAAAAAGATCATCCAAAGAGAAAAATTAATTCATTAATTATGGCAATGTTCAAGATGACAACTTGTAAAAAAAGATGCATACTTTTGAATACCTTTTAAAAATATTCCTGATGAGGCATGCTATGTTCATCTAGTCATTTCTTACCAATTTATGCATCTTAACAAATGGTGGTTAATGAAATGTAGTGACTCCCTATTCTCAAGTCAAATAAGATATAAAGTGCATTCTACTGTTCACTGATTCTATAAGCCCCTGCCTAGCCATATTTAATACTACTTTCTTTCCCCATTGGACTGTTTTCCCTTTCTCATTTTCATTCTGTAATTATAATTGTCTCTATGATTTGACTTCCTCTGGTTCTTTTGTATGATAGCCATTATTGTATACTTTGTGTTGCTATGATATTTTTAAGGGTAAAATCTGCTATATTTATCTTTTATTTATATTCTCCTTACCTAATGTAACACAGTATCCTATACATAGAAAGCCTCAAGAAATATAAATTTAATTGAACTGAGTTAGTGACAGTTTACCTAGAATCTAGATCTACAGACTACAAGTCCCATGCTCTTTTAGAATGTACATTTCCCACAATACAATATTATTGTTATTATCTAACAAATTATACACTGAGAATATTTGAATTGAGTTTAGGTTACTGAAAAATTTAATGACATCAGATATATACCATACTTGTAGTTATCTTGTTCACACAAAATCAATTACTTGCATAGGAGTAAAGAAGGGAAGGCAATCTAATTTAGGAGGTATGAAACTTAAAAAGTTCCGGCTTCTTAATGTTATCCGAGAAAAACAGCATAAGGAGATAGATTTTCTCCACCGCAGGGGAGACAGATTTACAAACAAGGGAATGAGTGAAAAGAATTAAAAGAATCATAGAATTTCAAACCTAGAAAATGCCATGGAAATTTTGTGGTCCAACCACCTTTCTTTTACAGATTAGTTAATTGAGCTGGAAAACAGGTTAGGTGGCTTTAAACTGGCTCACATGGTTAGTGAGTGATTGACTAGGACTGATACCAAGTCACCTCATTCTCACTCCAGTAACTTTATCCACATACTCTCCCTTGTTGATTTTCTTTCTCTTTTTTTGGGGGGGGGAAGGTATACTTGTTTTTTTTTTTTAATCTATTTATTTAATTTTTAACACTCATTTTCACAAAATCTTGGGTTCCAAATTTTCTCCCCATTTGTCCCCTCCCCTCACCCCAAAACACCAAGCATTCTGATTGCCCCTATCACCAATCTGCCCTCTCTTCTATCATCCCTCCCTTCCCTTGTCCCCATCTTCTCTTTTGTCTTGTAAGGCCAGATAACTTTCTATACCCCATTACCTGTATTTCTTATTTCCTAGTAGCAAGAACACTACTTGACCGTTGTTCCTAAAACTTTGAGTTCCAACTTCTCTTCACCCCTCCCTCCCCACCCATTCCCTTTGGAAGGCAGGCAATTCAATATAGGACATATGTGTGTAATTTTGCAAATGACTTCCATGATAGTCATGTTGTGTAAGACTAACTATGTTTCCCTCCATCCTATCCTGCCCCCCATTGCTTCTATTCTCTCTTTTGATCCTGTCCCTCCCCAAGAGTGTTGACTTCAAATTGCTCCCTCCTCCCATTGCCCTCCCTTCCATCATCCCCCCCCATGCTTATCCCCTTCTCCCCAAATTTTCTGTACTGTAAGATAAGTTTTCATACCAAAATGAGTGTGCATTTTATTCCTTCCTTTAGTCTAATGTGATGAGAGTAAACTTCATGTTTTTCTCTCACCTCCCCTCTTTTCCCCTCCACTGAAAAGTCTTTTGCTTGCCTCTTTTATGAGAGATAATTTGCACCATTCCATTTCTCCCTTTCTCTTCCCAATATATTTCTCTCTCACTGCTTAATTTCATTTTTTTAAGATATGATCCCATCCTATTCAACTCCCTCTGTGCTCTGTGTGTGTGTGTGTGTGTGTGTGTGTGTGTGTGTGTGTGTATGTAATCCCACCAACTACCCAGATACTGAAAAAGTTTCAAGAGTTACAAATATTGTCTTTCCATGTAGGAATGTAAACAATTCAACTTTAGTAAAGTCCCTTATGACTTCTCTTTGGTGTTTACCTTTTCATGCTTCTCTTCATTCTTGTGTTTGAAAGTCAAATTTTCTTTTCAGCTCTGGTCTTTTCATCAAGAATGCTTGAAAGTTCTCTATTTTATTGAAAGACCATTTTTTTTCCCCTGAAGTATTATACTCAGTTTTGCTGGGTAGGTGATTCTTGGTTTTAGTCCTAATTCCTTTGACTTCTGGAATATCATATTCCAAGCCCTTCAATTCCTTAATGTAGAAGCTGCTAGATCTTGTGTTATCCTGATTGTATTACCACAATACTTGAATTGTTTCTTTCTAGCTACTTGCAATATTTTCTCCTTGACCAGGGAACTCTGGAATTTGGCCACAATGTTCCAAGGAGTTTCTCTTTTTGGATCTCTTTCAGGTGGTGATCGGTGGATTCCTTGAATACTTATTTTTCCCTCGGGTTCTAGAATCTCCAGGCAGTTTTCCTTGATAATTTCATGAAAGATGATGTCTAGGCTCTTTTTTGGATCATGGCTTTCAGGTAGTCCCATAATTTTTAAATTGTCTCTCCTGGATCTATTTTCCAGGTCAGTTGTTTTTCCAATGAGATAATTCACATTATCTTCCATTTTTTCATTTTTTTTGGTTTTGTTTTATGATTTCTTGGTTTCTCATAAAGTCATTAACCTCCATCTGTTCCATTCTAATTTTGAAAGAACTATTTTCTTCAGTGAGCTTTTGAACCTCTTTTTCCATTTGGCTAATTCTGCTTTTTAAAGCATTCTTCTCCTCATTGGCTTTTTGAACTTCTTTTGCCAATTGAGTTAGCCCATTTTTCAAGGTGTTATTTTCTTCAGCATTTTGTTGGGTCTCCTTTGGCAAGGTGTTGACCTGCTTTTCATGCTTTTCTTGCATCTCTCTCCCATTTGCCTTCCCAGTTTTTCCTCCACCTCTCTAACTTGATTTTCAAAATCCTTTTTGAGCTCTTCCATGGCCTGAGCCCATGATATATTTATTTTGGATGTGTGGGATACAGAAGCCTTGACTTCTGTGTCTTTCCCTGATAGTAAGCATTATTCTTCCTTATCAGAAAGGAAAGGAGGAGATATCTGTTCACCAAGAAAGTAACCTTCTCTAGTCTTATTTTTTTCCCTTTTCTGGGCATTTTCCCAGCCAGTGACTTGACTGCTGAGTGTCCTGTCCACCCTCACCTCACCTCCAGATCTGCGCAGCCAGAGCTTAGGGTCTGAGATTCAAATGCTGCTTCCCAGTGTCAAGGCTTTGGGCGGGGGCGGGACTGCTATTCAGTGTGAGATTAAGTTCAGGTGCTCAGGTGGGGGCAGGGCCACCACACAGGGCTCAGTTCCCTCAGGGGGTTTATGTAGAGACCTTCAATGATGGATCTGAGCTCCTGCCTGCTTTTGGAGCCCCTGTCTGCTGTTGCCTGCCGTTGCTGCCTCTTGAGGGGCCTGAGTTATGGAGACACCCTCCTCCCCTCTTGGTGAGCTAAAAAGACTCTCTTACTGACCTTTGTGCCTGTAGGTGGAGGGACCCATGTGGCTGAGAAGGTTCTGTCCCTGAAGTCTGCTCAGATCTACTCCTCTTGGTGCTGCGCAGCCAAGGCAGGGCTGGGCTCTGCTCCAGATCCAGTGCACGACAGACATTTTGGGTCATTTTTTCAGGTCTCTCTGGAACAGAAATCTCCTCCACTTCGTTGTTCTATGGCTTCTGCTGCTCCCGAATTTGTTGGGAGTTCTTCTTTACAGGTATTATTTGGGCTGTGGGTTTGGAGCTAGCATATATATATATCTTTCTACTCCGCCATCTTGGCTCTACCGTCTGTGTTGATTTTCATAAATTGTAGTGTATATCCAGGAAAGAGGACACTTGGACACTGTACTCTCCTGGTGCAGGTATTTATGAAATAAAATGACTGTGGTACTATCAGGGATACCTATGGAATACAATTTAAAAATCCATTTTCCTTGGCATCTTTTGACATAGGATTTCCCTTTATTACCTTTACATTTTGGTAAAATTGGCAGGCATATCTTCATTTACATACACACACACAGAGCTCGTCTCTGGCTCTCTTATTTTCTTTTCTTTTTTTTTTTTGATGAATGAATGACTGAAATAAATTAAAGGAAGGAAAGGATATTAGTTTAACAAAGCCTATTTAAATTTTTACATAAGTTTCCTTTTAACTTCATCTAAGAAGTAAGCTGCTATTCTCCTCTTTTGGTTTAAGAGAAAAACAAGACAAACAGTGTAGTTTTTCTCTTGTTTTTCTCATGCTCCCTCCCCTCTTTTCTTTTTCTCTGCCAGCCCAAGGGCTTTTTTGCTGATTCACCCATCCTGCCTTTTTTCTGTCCAATTAAGCAGTTGCCACTATACCTTCATTATTCAGTCTTGCCTTTGGAAAATCATGAAGGCTTCCAAACTGTATCTTATCCTGCTTATCCCAGAAGTTTAATGCATCTCTCTTTTAGATTTTCAAAGGTTTTGTTTTGTCTTAAGGGCCTTCACTCTTCCAATAGATTGATATAAACAGTCTTGTCCCACACCACCCCTATCTGTAGCCTGTCTTCAGGCCAACATATACCAACAGTACCAATGCCTTTGCCTCTATTCTGGGGCCAAATCTGGCTTACCTGTACCAGACTATGGTCATACTATCCATATCAGGACATGAGTACCAGAGACATGCACTATACAGGTCACCAGAAATATCTGATGTATTTGTTCCCTTCTTGAGTAACAGCATTATTTCCTCTGTCTCCCCACTCTGCCACACTCCACTCCCACCTCATTTTCCAAGTGGGATTGCTTCTTCATGTGCTAGAATTCCAAATTATGATTATCTCTATTTTTGAGAGTCCTGTGGTACTCAGAAAAAAAGTAAAATTTCCCACACAATTTTAACTCTTCTCAGAATCCAGTAAGATACTGAATTAATTTTAAATCTATCATTATTTATCTAGTATTGTTATACATGAAGAATCATATGTAATATGTATATATACACACACGTGTGTATCTTCTTCCAAAGAGATTAAAATCTAAAGGAGATCTGTGAAATGTACAAACAAAAGCTTCAAAAGAAAATATGATTTGAGGAAACAAATCAAAACGAAGTCCTTCAGAAAGTTTTTTATGGAAGGAGATAGTACTGCAAATGAGGGAAGCAGACAAGACTACAAGGAGGAGATAAGGTACTATCTAAGTCTTGAAGGAAGGAAGAAGCATGGACAGAAATGAGGAAGGCATATTTGCAATATTTTCTATGGAATATTTTCTAAGGTCTTTCATGAATGCATGGAGAAGGGAGATATGCATATGGAATAGCTAATAGTTCATCCTGACTAGAATATAGAATGCATTAAGAAAAATAGTATGATAAGGGGGAGAAGGTATATTAGAGAAAGGTTAATGCCAGTCTGAGAAGTTGGTGCATTATCTACATTAAGCCTATGAAGATTTTAGGGCACGGCCACAATTGCCCCTCAACAAACTAGAAATAGAGATTGTGGTGACTCAAATGCCTGAATCATTTGTGGAAAGAGCTGAGAGATGATCTACAAATTTCATGGATGTGCCTAGCAAGATACCTTTCATACAACAATAATGCAACTAGATAAATGTTTGTCAAATGGAAGAATGAATGAGCCTCATGTGTGATAATTGCTTAGATCACCAATTTTTCCAGGTATCTTTTGATGATAATCTTCAGCTAACAGCTTGATTCAACTTTCCCCCTATCTCCAGTGGAGTGACTTTTTTTCAGAACCACATTATCATTTGAAAAATATTTTATGCAGGCTGTTCATATAACAATGAATTGAATATGATAGTCATGTAAATGATTCTTGAATAACAAATGCTGAATATAGAAATGCTTCTTGTGAGGAAAGTTATTTACATTTTTTGTCAAAGAATATATATATATTACATTTATTAAATAGTTAATTACTAAAATGGTTTTCCCCATAAGACAAAATATTTAGAACCTATTGGTCGTATTTCTTGTGCTTTCAAATATCTTTTGCCATCTCATACTTTTTGGTAAATGATAACTTATCTGGTTAGAAACAAAACCAAATATTCGAATAATTATTGCATCTCTTCTACAATATATAAATATACAAATTGCATAATAATGTTGTGTCTTTACTATATAGGTTATTTCCAACAGATATGAAATCTTTGAAAACAGAGACTATTTTACTTTTCTATTTATATCCCCAGAATCTAATAGAGTGACTTGCAATAATAAGTGTTTAATAAACGCACTTTCATCCTTTCATTTGTTCATCCATCCATCCATCCATCCGTTGATCCATCCATTTAGAGCAGTGTATCACAGTGGACTTAATTTAAGCACTGGGTTTAAATTCAGAAGACCTGGAACTGAATCTTGCCTCTTGAAACTTATGGGAATATTGTGAAGTTGTTTAACCTTGCTCTCTCAGCTTCAGTTTCATCTTCTGTAAAATAGAGATAGACAATAATGCCCATAATACTTGATTCATGAGTTTACTGTGAAGATCAATTGATATAATAAATTTAGAGCTGGAAGAGACTATAGAGGTCATATAATTCTGGTCTTGGAGTGAGCAAGATTTGGATTGAAAGATCCTGCTTCAGACACTTATCCTTTCTCAGCCACAGCTTCCTCATCTAAAAAAGTAAGAGATTTAGACTTGATAGCTTTTAAGATCACTCTTAGCTCCTTCATTTTATGAATGAAGAAACTGAGTCCCAGAAAAGTTCAGTAATTTGTCTTAGGTCATATAGTTAGTAAGTGCCTGAGATGGCACTGGACCTTTAGTCTGAGGAAAGTAATTTTAAAAAAAATAAAACTATATTTTGTAAAAAATAAAACTTTATATGAGTTGTTTTCAAAGATGTATTGTTATATTTCAAAGACATAAAAACAAGGAAAAGGTCCTATTTGTACAAAAAATATATTTATAGCAGCTCTTTTTGTGGTCACTGAGAATTAGAAATTGAGAAGTTGCCCATAACCTGTGGCATATGATTGTGATGGAATATTATTGCACTATAAAATATGACAAGTAGGATGATTTCAGAAAAACCTAGAAAGATCTGTGAACTGATGCAAAGTGAGCAGAACCTGGAGAATGTTGTGCATAGTTGCAGCAGTATTGTACAATGAAAAACTGTGAATGACACAGCTATTCTCAGCAATACAATGATCCATCATAATACCAAATGAAGCATGTTATCTGCCTCCAGAGAAAGAACTGGTACTGTCTGCATACAGACTAAAGCAGGATCTCTCTGTCTCAAGTTTTCTTATACAAAATGACTAATATGGAAATGTTTTACATGTGATACATGTATAAACTATATTGGATTGCTTACTATTTCAGGGAGTGGGAGGGGAAATATAGTTTGGAACTTAAAATTTTTAAAATATTTAAATTGTTTTAGCATAATTGGGGGAAATAAATGAATAATTGAAAATAAAGGCCCTTCTAAATCTAAAAAAAAATATGTATTGTTAGACTGTTGTGAGTATCCCCCTGCCCCCAGCAGAGATAATGACCCATCTCTATGACTTTTCAGAAAGTCTTCTTGACTTTCTCTAGGGAAAATATTCACTAACTGGTTGTCAACTTTCTCATTATCATCAAGCTTATTTAGGCAGAAAACAACAGAGTCACAGAAACTAAATTATAAGAGATCATGGAGGCCATTTAATTCAATTTGGACATGAATAAGAATTTTCTCTATTCCATAGCCCATTCATTTTGAACCCAACTTTGATTAAAGGCCTTTAAAGACTTCTAGTGAGGAGGTAACTAGGTGCTGCATTGGATAGAGCACCAGGTATCTAGTAAGGAAGACAGTTCAAATCCAGCCTCAGATGCTAGCTTTGTGACGATGAACAAGTCACTTAACCCTACCTCAGTTTCCTCATCTTTGAAATGATCTGGAGAAGGACTTGGCAAACCACCTCAATATATCTTCACCAAGAAAACCCCAAATGAGGTCATAAAGAGATAGATATAACGGAAAACAACTGAATAATAATGAGCAAGAGCCTATTTCCACTCATGGTAGCTCACTCCTCTTTTGTCAGGAAATGTACTTTTCTTATAACAAGTCTCAATTTCCCTCTTCGCAACACCTGCATATTCCTATTGATGCTCTCTGGGGACAAACAAAATAAGTTTCTTCTCTCTTCCATATAATAGTCTTTCAACTTCTTGAAAGCAGCTATCATAGACCTCCTGCATTTTTCTTAATAATACAAATATTCCTGGTTCCTTCAACCAATCTGCACAATCTTTGTATAATCTAATGTTGAGTCTCTTTTATCCTAGTTTCTCATTTATGCATGTTTTTCAGTTTATCAACCTTCTCTTTGTGGTTTTGTACTCAGTGACCAATATATTATTCCAGATGTGCTTGGGTGAAGCATGGAAGAATTACTATATCCATAGTGCTGAATATTTTTCCTCTTAATGCAGCCTAACCTTGCATTAATTTTCATGGGTAATATATCACACTCTGGAGTCATATTGACCCTACATTCCATAAAAAGAGGATTTGTTTGAAAAAAACAAACAAATGTCTGCTTTACCATGAATTCTCAGAGGTATGAAGTTGAGCAATCAACTTGTGAAATTAATTTTTTTGAACACTCTGGGAATATACATATATATATGTATACATATATGTAAATATGTATACATATATATATATATATTCATATGAAAAGTCTGCAATAGATAGATGGCCTGAGGGAGAGAGAGACAGAGAGACAGAGACAGAGAGAGAGAGAAAGAGAGAGAGAGAGAGAGAGAGAGAGAGAGAGAAACAAGAGAGAAAGAAAGAAAAAAGGAAGGAAAGAAAGCTATGGCATCCCAATTAACTGTTTTTGCTTTTCTTTGTCTCCCCAGTCCTTATCATAATGACTGGCACATAGTAAGCTCTTAAATTCTTAAAAATTTTTTTTTTTGCCTCTTTGGCAACATAATTATCTGCTTTCCCCATGAATGCACTGGTAGAACAGAAAGAAATGCCCAGATAAGAAATAACTTCTTGAGATTCCCACACAGTAAAACTATGCTTTGCATAGTCAGCACTGTGAAACCTTACTTGGGGCAACATCACCCTGTAAATATATGACAATTCTAAGCAAATGAAGCAGGTTCAAATGTGTGATCTTGGGCACATCACTATTTTCACTTCAGTTTTCTTGAGTATAAATTCTAAATCTATGTGCCTATGAGACTTAAGATCAGTCTTAAATCCATTGGGAATTATGAAGCTTTTTATTAATTTTATTTCATTTTTCAGGTCCACTAAATCTATTTTAATAATCATAAAAAAATTCTTACAAAGGATAGCTATAATCTGCACACTGCCCTAAATGGATACCTGGGACACATGAACTACTGATGCTTTCTCCCCTGTCCTATTCCTGCCCCCCCCAAAAATTAAAGTAACTACTAATCAAGGTGTTCGCAATAGTTGCAGGAGGGGAAAACATTTTTTTTTTGCCACTAGTAAAGAACAAAAATAAAATTAATTCTCTATTGCTGGTTCAATATTTCAATATTCATTTTTGCACCCTTCCCCCTACACCCAAACTGTCTTTGTAAGGAACTAAAATATTACATCTTGTGAACAGCAAAGATTTTGCTTCATCTCAAATGCAGAACACTTTCATATAAAACTGGGAAATGTTAGCTTTTTAAACAGAAGCAGATTAAGAAAACAAAATAAAACAAAAACAAGATTCTGGTCTCCAGTTCTTCTCTAGTCTTAGAAAAGCTTTCCAGAATACTGTTCCATAATATAAAAAAGAAAAAAAGAGATTGTATTAGAATCCTTAAAAATCTACATACTGCTTCATATTGTTTTACAGCAAATACTGTGTATTCAGTATCTATTCCTGTGTTCTTGTAATGGTAATAATTTGATCCTCAGATGCTTCCAAAGGCTCATCAAGTTTGATTGATGCTCCAGATTTAGGATCCATTTGTTTGATTCACTGACCACTTTTGCCAATAATAGATTCAGCCCTATCTTTGGGAATAATTTGTTGTGCTGTAATAATGGGTCCATCAAAATCACCATATAAGTCATGCCCACCTGTAAAGGAATAATCATGTCCATAACTACCCTGTGTTTCATAAGCCATTTGCTATTCACAAGGACTCCATGTATCAATTGTAGAGACTCAAGTTTCATCTACACTAAAGCCAGCCATGCCATTGTAATGGCCACTGGGTCTTCCTTTTCTGTCATGAGTCATAACAGCTATTCTTCTATATAGGGGTGGTGGAGGAAGAGAAAGATTATTAGTTTTAATATTAATTATTGAATTAATTAGTTTTGTTAATTTTAAGTGACTTTATTCAATATTTCTATCATTAGTTTCAAATTTCTCTATTCCTGACTCAATACTCTGTATGCTGGAAAAGTGGAGAATTATCAATAAGAGTGTGTTCTCCATAGTTCTGCTGGATTTCCCCATTATAGGGTTAGAGCCTTTGGGCTGAAAGGATCATATTGCCTACCCACTTCAGAGGGGAAGAAACAAATTAGACTGATAATTAATTTGTAATAGCACCAAAAAAGTTTCAAAAAAGGTGATTTCATGGATATGATTATTTTTTTTCTTTTCACCTTGACCAAAATGATCAAGCCTACCTTTCTATTTTATCTGTTTATTTTGATTCACATCAAAGCAGTCAAAGAAAAAGAAGTGAAACAATGAATATATAGGCAGTATTCTAAAACCCTGAGAGACATAGATTTCCAAGGAAAAAAAAATAACACTTTGTAAAAGTAGTACTTCCTTCTTCAAAACAAAAACTAAGGTGTCTCTAGACTCATAGACTCATAGAATGTAAGAATTTCAGGTCATTGAGGCCAACTTCTCATTTTATAGGTGAAAAAACTGAGGCCTAGAAGATGAAGTAATTTACCAAAGATCTCAAATTTGAGGAGTTTCAGAACCAGATCTTATACCTTGATTTTCTGGCTACTCAGCCTTTGTTTGGATGAACAAATTTATTTGCCAAAGAGATTATTACATATCAAGCATTGTGCTCTTCCTGTTATGTTCCTTACTGTTGCTCAGCACAAAGAACCATTCAATCAAATATTTTCCATACCCCCCTAAAATACACATTTATCCTAGAAAATATTCATTATCATGGTTGTTTTTTATATGGGTGCAATGAAGATGATTTTGACAAAGAGGTAACTAACTCCATTTGGACAAAATCTAAACTTACAGGGTAAAATACCCATTCTTATAAAAAGGAAGGGGGGGGAAGGAAGAGTCCTTATGGCTAACTGTGGAGGTCTAGGCATGAACAAATACAAAATATTCATTCAACTGTTTTTGAATGGCAGAAAAGGAAGAAATAAACATGAAGTAGATAATAAACCAATGCATGTGGTTTCTTCATATGTTTAGATATTTTATTTATAATCTATTGATTTAGATTTACAGTTAAAATACAAAACACATCAAATATTTATTTACATATATTCATATATTTATGGGATGTAATGAAAATCATTTGGCAATCTGTAGGGTAACATTCTCTAAAGCAACTTCAACTAAATTGTATGCAGAAAAGCATGTAGGTCAAAACTTTCAGAAATAATCAGTCTTGCTTTTTTTTATATGTACTTGTTGAGGAGGAAGAAAGCATGGGTAACTGTTAAGTGATCATGCCAAAAGAAATAAACATACTGTATGTACTTGCTTTTTGGGTTATATCCTGCACATTGAATGGTGCTTTCCCCAATTAAAATTAAACATGGAAACTGGGGGTATTTAGAATGGGACAATGACTGCCTTTACCTTGATAATAACCATATATATATATATATATATTTGTGGCCATTGTGGATAGACAGACAGACAGATACATGGATAGATAGACTGATAGAGATATATACATATTGCTAATGATATTTATTGTTTGATTAGCACATAGTCTGTTCTGTTCTCTTGTTTGGACTAAGAAGTACTTGTTTCTCAGATCCTGTGCCCTCCTGATATATGAAATGTGAAAGCAAAAGTTTATTAGTGAAACCTCTAGTTTCGGAAAAATATTCAGGATCCTAAATAATCAGAAACAATTAATAATTCCCCAACTATATTCCCAAATACCTTGATTGCATAAATTGAGTTCTAAAGGTTAATGTAAGGTACTTAGATTTACAAACTGATTTAATATTAGTGTTACATTAAATGCATCAGTTTCATTTTTGAGTCCTTCATCTTTCTATGTTGAATCTATCTCTGTTTGCAGGAAACAGTCATATTGGACCTTATGAATATATAAACTCACTTTCTTCATATAGAGTTGTAAGAATTTTAGTTAGAGGTCATCTAGTCTTCACCATCCTTCACCTAAGAATCGATGTTTTTCTGTACCATTCTCAACAATAAATCATAGAACTTCCATTAAAGATCTCCACTGATGGGACATTCATAATCTTCCTCTTCCCACTGCACCCTGCCCTCCACCCCCAGTAGTAATAGTTTTGGAAAACTGGAACTGTCCTGAAATACTAATTTTGCCTCAATGGGCAGAGGAAAATAATAACAAGAAAATAAAATAGTCATAGAGTTTGGAAAGCAGCTAATTCTTCTCTGTAACAGGCTAAATGCTCTCCTTCCTTCAACCATTGTCTATGTAGCATAGTTTCATGGACCACTGTGATCCTAGTTTATTGTCTTCCTCTGGACATACTCCAGCACAATAATGTTCTTCCTAAAATATGGTACCCCCAAATAAATGCAAAATACTCTTGAAGTGATTTAATCAGGTATAGTGCTGAAGAATTTCCACTTTTCTAGTTTTGGACCTTACAAAGTTTGTAAGGTATAATAAGTCTTTTCTATCTTGCGATTGTCTTTATCATAATAATTAGGCACATGAGAAAGTACTAGAATATGAGAATCCGCTTGCTCATGCTACATTTATGTATATGCACATATATGCATAAACATGCATGTGTACGTATAGATGCGTATGTGTGTGCATGTGTATGTGTGATAGCAGGGTGGCTGGCTAGGTGGCACAATGGCCTGAAGTCTAGAAGAGTCATCTTATTATTTTATTAGGCACATTAGCTGTGTGATTCTGGACAAATCACTTAACCCTGTTTGCCTCAGTTTCCACATCTTTAAAATGATCTGGGGAAGGAAAATCAAGAAAATTCCAAATGAGGTCATGTAGAGTCTGACATGACTAAAATGACTCAAGAAAAACAGCAAAATCTAATAGCATGTTAAACATTTGATCTGGTATGTGAATTCAGTAAACTGTCATTATGCATCTGCTGTGGGCAAAGCACTTACCTTGATTCTGTCAGATATGGAAAGATGAAAAAAACAAATCTCTGTCCTTGGGGAACTTACATTCTATCAGACTACAAAAATACACATTTTTTTATCTCCCTTGATTTCCTATCTGCTTTTTGGGAAAATGAGTATCTCTTCTGATACATTCAAATATGTTTGTATGTATGTATGTATGTATGTATGTATGTATGTATGTAACCCAGTGGAGACCTCGATGAAGAAAAGGAACTATGATGTAGAACTTTCTTGCTTAGAGTGTGTGAAATTCTGGTGACACATCATATAAATCATGATAAAACACCTCCTTCAAGATTCATTTTTTTAGTAATGCTGCTTTACTGTGCTTAGGATTTTATATTCAATATTGTGTTAGCATAGTCTGCTATATCTTACCATGAGTAACTGATGGCACTTCCTCCCTTGATACACACACCAATTATTTCTAATAGCATAAAGATTTCAGCTTTTTATAGGTATAGAAATTATTATATCAAAATATTTCAGGAAACACTGACAAAACTATTATAGTCACAAGGTGCAATTCTTTACTAATGAAGTAAATCTAAAAATTGATAGGAAAACATTTCACTTGCTAGTAGGTCATGTTAAGTACTGTACATTGAGGGTATTAAATATAAAAAGTAACATTAAAACAACATTAAGGATATAGCTTGAAATAACATAACTAGACAATTCTGATCAAAATCAATCATTTATACCCATTCCTAAGCAAGAAAGGACTCCCTTTGAAATCTTTGAGGAAGTTTTTGCTTTAAAGATTCATGGAATCAAAATCTGAATCAAACATCTTTAGTAAGCAGAATCTATGATTAGTGGGAGTATTTTATATATTTGGCCACAGAGGCTCTCTAGGAAGATCATGCTTCATTATCAGTCCGGTAGTCTTAAAGCTTTACTTGTCTCCATTTTTATTGTTGCCTTGCTATTAGTGAAAAGAATCCATTAAGTTGACTTTCAATCTATATCAACTTTCTATCTGTCCAACACACAATGGAAAGAATGATCTTTCAGTAGTGCAATTTTGAATTCAAGTATAGATTTTGAAGCCTTCTATTGTCTCCTGTCTCTGGTGGGGAGAGGGGTTGGCAACATTCATTTTCGGCAGACAGACACGTCAAAAGACTATAATTGTAGCATTAGGTGGATGCTATGGCAGGTGGGCAGAGCAATGAGTCAGGGAAGCATAATCAAAATCCAGGTACATAGGCATTTGACATGAGGGAGGCTTAGTAACAAGTAATGGAAAGCCAATACTTTAATGGATGGTGTTATTCTCAATTAACTAGGAAGGGAGGTCAGGCATCATCTGAAAAGCAAGAGAGAGATGGAAAAACACACACACATATGGGGAGAGAAGGAGGGATGGAGAGGGAGGAGGGAGGGAAAGAGAATCATAGACTGGGATGCAATCACTACGGCTAAGCCTTTTTAGACAGTTATGTGATTTTCTTTAGAAATCCTCTGCTGCTTTGGAGTAGGAGGGAAGAAAGTGGATAGTGGAATTTAACTAGACCTGAAGGTTGTTAAGGTGAGTAGTGGCAGAAAATATTAGGGATGAAACATTATAGAGTGCTAACAAAGGCATAATTGAAATGGTTGATTACAGGATTCAGGCCAAGTAGAAAAGTAAGTGAAGCAGGAAACAGTGGATGGACTGATTAAGGAGAGGGGAATTGAGGTATTGGAGATCTCAATGAAGGCAGGGAAAAAATACTATAGGAGGAAGTAGGTTGGAGAAGTGGATAGGTGATTTTGGTGACAGAATGATTTTAAAAATTTCTTTTAAAATAACATTTTTGCGATTGTTTTCTTTTTTTGTCTCTTTCACTTCTCATTGACTCTTCCCCCTTCCACAATCAAACCTTCCCTTGTAACGAATAAATATACAATATATACTATAAGTATAACATAGTATAACAGATCACCTCTATGGCTATACCTCTAGGTATAGGTAGAAATTCATAAAAAGCACTCTTTTGAAGTCATGACTGTTACCACATAGGCAAGAATTCAGAAGTCTTTATAGTTTATATTATTAACATTATTATGATGTTCATATAAATTATTTTCCTAGCTGTTATTTTGTATACAGTAAGAACTTCGCAAAATCTTATTGATTATTGATTATTTTGCTCTGTGTTAGCACATATAAGCTTCCCAAATTTCTCCAAATTTTTCACATTTGTCATTTCAGAGAAAAAATTTCCAATTTTGATAACATGGAAAAAGAACAGAAATGTGGTAGGATTAATGTCAGATATGAAGGTAGTAAAAAAGGATTTGAATATTTACTATTAACTTTATTAGCTATATGACTATTGTCTGGTTACTTCATGCTTCTAGTCTCAGTTTCTTCATCTTTGAAATGGAGTGATAGTAGTTTCACTGTATACCTCGCACAGTAAGTGATTTCAAAAAAACTTTCAGGTGCTTATAGAAATATATTGTTATCACCCTTTTGAGTGATGATGCACACTAAAGTGTTGTTTTCTTTGGGAGTAACTGAAGTGTAGTGGCATCATCACCGAAGTTAATGAGAAAGTATGTGACAACACAGATAATTTTGAACAGTCTGTGGAGTTATTGTATGGGATACTATGTGCATAGATGATACAATGGAGGACATAAAAGAGACCCAGGCAGGCAGCAATATCCTGGAGCCAGCTCTAATCTTAAAAGATTGTTAAATTTTCAATATTTGCATCTCAGAATTTGGTAATTGTTATAAATCAGAACTTGAGTTATCATTTTATTGATTGTCTAAGTTTAAGAAAATGTTAACAATGTAGGTTAAACGTTAAATAAATGTACAAACTAGAGAAGCAGAAATCAGAGGGGTGCCTGGGCTTAATTAAGTGATCCAGAGGAGACTGACACATAGTAGGAAAAATAGATAGGGTATCAACCAAGGAAGAGATATTCTATGGGGAGAAGTTATCGTGACTACTGCCATAACATGGAGTGAATATTTGATGGTGTGGAAGATTTCCAACATTAAATTAATGATAAATTAGAATACACGGAAATGCAAGTATTACCAAGGACTTCAAAGGCAAAGAAAAGACAGAAGAATTGAAAATTCAGGCTAGAACTTCAGGAAACAACTTACTGCTGATGCTTTATAAGCTAACCCAACATCACTCTGATGAAAAGATTTGTTTAGTGGTTCTTATTTTTTCTAGTTATTGATCTGCTAGACTATTATCAAGGAGAGTATTGGGAAAAGGGAAAACACAGAACAGCATATGCATAATATGAGGAGACACAACAGAAGACACCTTTCTTGTCCTCAAACAAGTTACATTTTAAAAGGAAGACAATACATACAAACATGCATATACACACATAAATATATATCTATAAACATTATTAATAATAATTAAAAATAAAGCTACAGTACAAAAATAGAACAAAGGCAGCAGCTCCACACTGACAACTTTTACAAGCCAAAGGCATAAGTTGTTTATCATGGCTTTTTCTAGTATACACACACACACACACACACACACACACACACGTATTGTAAAGTTATTTCATGTATTGTATTATAAAGTTATTTCATGTTATCCCATACTTTATAATGTAAGCTCCTTGAGAGCAAGGGCTTTCTTTTTGTCTTTCTTTGCCTCTCCATTGTTTAGCACAGAGTTTGACAGTCAGTCCATCAGTCAACAAACATTTATTAAGCATTTACAATTTGCTAGGCAGTGTGCTAAATAATAGAGATACAAAAAAGGGTAAAAACAAAACCCACAATATAAAATGACATATTGGCATATGGTTGGAAGAACCAAACCATGTAAATATTGATATTCCTTATTTCAAATATAAATGTTGATATTTCTCATACACAAAGGCAGAAGACAAGAAAACAACAGTAGTGAAAATTTACAAATTCTCCTTTCAGAGACAAGCAAATTAGTTGATAAAATTGTGTTTTTTATTTATCTTTTTTGTTTGTAATTTTATCTTAGAGTGCTCATGATAAACATCACTTTTTTTAAAGAAAGAAAAGGAAAGGAGAAGGAAAAAAAATATAACAAGAAGACCAAAGGGAAGATCATTACAGAAGACAAAAGGGAAGATCATTACAATTTATGCACTATCGCCATGGCTGTATTTGAACAGGTGATTAAATCTTCCAAACTTGACAAGATGTACCAAATTGAGGAAACATATAATTTAATACTAATGGACTCCAAGGTGAATGTGATCCAAGAGAAAGATGGTAAATTATATATTAGGAAATGTGACTAAGGTTTGTAACCTACTTAGAAAATTGTGCCAACATATCATGGGATTTTTTTTTCCAAAAAAAGAATCAGAAGGAACTGAGCCTACCTATCAGCAAATGGCACAAAAAAAAAAATAAAGTTAGTTAAATATTAACAGACAGGAGGTGACTATTTACTTAAATGAGATTTATATCTCAGGTAGTTAGATGTGTGATGTTAGACCATCAAGTGATTAGATCAAAGTTTAAAATCAATATCACTGCATAATATAGGTTAATGATAATAAGAAGATACAAAGAACAATTGTAACACCTTCAAACTAATATATTCAAATTATTCTGAATAAAGGGTAATGTTAAAAAGATAGCATGACCTTGATTATTAAGGAGGGGTTGGAGAACTGAAACTTTTTCACAGGGTTCTGAAATTTAGATGGTAGCAATAGCACTATATCAAGGCTTCTTTTTCTTCATACTCTCCAGCTGCATTTCATTAGATATCCTTTTTTTACCATGTCTCATAAAAGTGGCCTACTCACTTGTACTTCTTTACCCCGGTGGCCATAATCAGGACTCTCAGTCCTCTCTCCGGAATAAATCCTCAACATATAAATGAGTAAATCAATGTTTTATGTCATCCTTGACTGTTTTTCTTCCTTCAAATCCATACTTATTTTTTGGACTCTCCCATCTTATTCTAGACACACACACAGATATACATACATACACATGCACACTTCTGTGGTTTTATTAATTATCATTTATTATAAAAGCTTAATTGTTGTAAAGGAAATAATTTAAAGAGAAGGCCCAATGAACTCAGAAACTTCTTTAAATAAAAGCAAAATCATACCTTTATCTCTTCACCAAGTAGAAAAAGATGATAGTCAAAGGTAATCCAATTTTAGAATACAAACTCATTGGTAAAAACACTACAAAGAGTTATGTTGGGATATTGTGAGAAATATTGTCTTTTACAATACTAAAAAGCAAGATAAGTGAAAACAAATTGAAAGAAAACTTGAGTACTATTCAAATTCAAATTTAAATTCATCCAAAGAGCATTCATAGATACAATTGACAGAATGACAAATGGGAAAAAAATTGGAAGATAGATGTGACTATTTCTATAATATTTTATTTTTTATTATCTCTGACAGAGGAATCACAACATTTGGTCTCACATTTCGATATTCAAAGGGCCACAGGAAGAAGTAGACATGACCCTGAGGAATATAAGTTTACAATGAATGGCTGGACTGTAGCAAATTCCAACTGAAAACAGTTCTGGTAGGGTCAACACAATCTTGCAAGTTAATTTTAAGGAATATTTAAGGGAGAAAAAGAATGAGAAGAATTAGAAAAAATAATGGATAATAATACCTCAAAATGATCAAGATAACTTCAATAACTACGAACCACTGTATCTTCTTTCTAATCTTTAAAAATTGCTATTGATTTAATCTATATGCAAGGTGAGGAAGGAGGATATGTAGGAAGGAGGAGCTAATAGGGGTATGAATAGGAGGAAGAAAGCATCCTCCCGAATATTACCAGAACATCCCTGATGAAAATATGTGAATGGAGCTACAGGCTTATTGAATGATTCTCTATAGCATAAAATATTTTTATAATATCTAGTGGACTGACAGATGTAGATGATATAAGATTCAAATATGCTTATTATTGTTTGATTTTTAAAAAATGACTAAGAAGAGTGAAACACAGTCTTAAAGAATCTCTTTTAAAAAGAATCTCACATATGTGAATATCATACAAGATTTCTTGAAGATACTCTCACAGAGATAATTCTGTTCAATGACCCTCTGGTTAATAATAAGAGAAACACAAAACAAGGCAATGTATCTATCATCAAAGGTGTTCATGGTTGTTATAGAAGCTATCTTTTGCAATGACCAAATGGATGAAAGATTCCCCAAAGAGGGTAAGTTCTCACAGATTCACTTGTTTGATAAGAACCTCACACTGATTGCATGAAGTCCCAGAATATTATAAGGCATCTTCAATGAGATCCATGGTTACCCAAAAGGATTAGCCCCAATTATCCATGCCAGAGAAATTTGATGAATCAAAATCACTGTTGTTCAGATTATGACAGACATTTGGATGACTAATCCATTGAATTACCTCATCAGTCATGTGTTTGGAAAAGCTGTTTCAGTCAAGCCTAAAGCTGAACAGGTAGAAAGCAACAGAGTCTATTGCATTTGGGAAATGACTCAGTGATCATAACCTACTCTCCATCTCAAAGACCATCTTTTCAGCTTAAATATCCTCCCAAAACTATTTTATGCCCCAAAGAATTAAGAAGCTAGGGACAAGCCACAGGACAGTGTAGAGATTCCTGGCATGTAAAAATGAATTATGTAATAGTCCCACCATAACCTACACTTCAGAAGGTATGCAAAGAATATCATTTAAAAAATCCTGGACTAGAAAAGGAAGTGAGCTACTTATATGGAATAAATAAGGGATAGAACTTGGACAGCCTATGTACTTCATTGCTACGCTCAGCATGTAAAAAAGATGTGGAAGGTCATGAGTAAGTGAGGAAGGAAAGTGTGGAAAATTAATATAAGGTCACAGACAAACATTACTCTAGTAGGAAGGTATCTATACCCAGGCATCAAAAACATTGACAATGATAAACTAACAGAAACACTAAGATTTTATTAAAGCTTAAATTGCACTAAAACTTTTGGGCCACTCTGTAAGTCAGTGTATTTTCAGTACGAAAAACTACTTTTTCTCTAAAATTTAGGCATTATTCAATGGTAAAACTGGGAAGGTATCCTACAGAGAAGGACCAATTGTATCACCATTTGGATGGATACTAGAACTTTCCAGAGATCTATGTTATAGCCACTTACCACAGAAATACTGCGTTTTTTAAAATTAAAAGTTGTCTCCTTTACAGATTCTTGTATGAAGTTCACTAAAATTCAAATACCCAGATAAGTTGCTTAAAGTAAAAATAAAGAAATGTAATCTACGTTGCTCAGTTGAATAATCCATGCTATTCAGTGCATGTTCCTCAGAATGAACTATGTTTGCAAGTATTACTTTTATTACATGTGTGTTCACAAATGAGCAACCAAATCAAATAAGCACTTTGGATGACATTTGTAGTACTGAGCCCCGGTGAAAATGATATTCTATGCCCATCTATTTTTTAGAAAATTTAAGGACTTCTTTTGTCCTTAGATAAAACCATTTACACTTGTCTGAAATTTTACAAGAAATTCATTGACTGAGTGTGTTTATTCAAGACCAGTTTTTAGGGACCACACTATATAGTTCATTTGAAAAATAAAGATACGTAAACAAGCCTTTTAAATGGATTGTTGTATTTTTCAAAGAAGTAAATAGGTATATACATGATTGTGCCATTGTCTGATTCATTTGGCTGTAAACACATTAGTAAATGTGTAGTGATGTAGAAGGTATAATTCCAGGGACATTTAGATGTCTTGGTTTTAATAGACTCGTTCCTCATCCTTTCTTTTTGCCCTGTGGCCCTAATATTAGTCAAACCTGCTTATGCTTGGGATTGGTGTCTCTGAGGAGGAAAGGAGAATGACGAACAGGTTCAATAAACCTCTAAATGCACAATATTAGAAGTCTAGGAGGACCATAATTGCGAACTAAGTTCAGGGTTTTTGGTGAACAGTTGATGCATGTTAGTTTCTGAGGACCTAATACCATCGAAGGCATAATTATGCAATTTATAAACAGCAGAGGGTTGAATTCCTCTGCAAGTTCATTTAACTGCAAATGAAACTTATAATACACTTGCATACTTGGTACAAAAGCATTTTAAGTGTAATTAGTGTCATTAAATTTGAAGTGTTATCAAACCTCCTGTGACAGCTCTGAGGGAGTTCAGAGATAGCAATTCAGGATAAATACAAATAGCCTTTGAGCACATAAATCCTGGCCTCTGGGAAGTCGTAATGGCAGCAAAAGCTGAGGCTTTGAGATTTTTAGGAAGGAAAAAAATCAGAGGTAAAGTATCAGGTGCATCATTATTTGCTTTATTAATTAATGCCTGGTGAAAGCTTTCCTTTTTATTTTTAAAGGAAATTACATGGTGAGTCTGAATATTGTATTTAAGTAGTGGACACTTCTTTCACAATGTATAGTTAGATATAACCATCAGAACTCTCTGCTTAGAATAATAGGGTCACTGGAGTGAACTGATATCAGGAACAATGATAGGTAAGGATAAGTCCACTGCCAGTATCTTGAGGAAATAACATGTATTTTAATAGCTACATTTCCTCTCTAAAATACCTGGCTGTTGTCTTTACTTGAGTTCCTTCATTGAAAATACAATTGCTACTAGTTGTTTTAAAATGATATTTACTAGTTGAGAATTTCTGTCTGCTAACAGCATGCATAGCATTCATGTACTGGCTGACACATTGGCCTGGGTGGTTAGGAAAACCAATACGTTCTCCCTCATATAAAGCTAAAATAGCCGAGACAGAACTTGCAATCCGGGTGAAAGGACATATTGGCTTTGGTATATTTTCTGTTCTGCTACTCCCAGGGTTTAGAGCCAGAAGAACTGGACTGTGATCCTGCTTCTGATATGGCTTTGGGCAAGCCACTTGAACTCTTTTCATATCTGTTTGCTTCTCTGTAAAATGAGGATAATGCTGTTTGTACTCCCTAGCAAGGTATATGTCTAATACATATTTGTCCATTCTTCTTCCATTCCGGTTTATTGCAGGTATAGTCCATATAAGCCCTAAGGACACCACTCCTACTCTAACTCTACTGTTGAATCAGTCCCCTAGAGCTTTATTATGTCATCCTTTTAAGGTTCTGGAGGGACCCCAATGCTCTAATGTCATTTCAATGAGATCCCAGTGGTGTACTTTCCCCCAAGATTGTCTGTCAACTGAGAATCAATTTAGCCCACCAGTTTTAAGTGGCTTTTAGAAGTGGGTATTTACTAAGTTGGTACAAGAACCATTGGTACAAAATATCCCTCCAAAAGTCTGAGACATTGGTCTCCCATCAATGTGTAGAGAATGCAGAGAAAGGGTTATCAGTAATAGCAGGTATATGTAACAAAGTAATATCTAAAAGCTGTTAATTGCTGGAAGTCCTATAAGTAGTTAGAATGGTACACTAGTTAGTGGTGTACTAGAAAGAGTGAAGTTCTTTGCATCAGAAAGATCTGATTTCAACCTCTACCTTAGACACTTGCTAGCTGTGTGACCCTGAGCAAATCACTCAACCACTCTGTGTCTCAGTTCCCAGATTTGTGAAATGGGAATAATAACATCATCTATTTTACAGATTTTCTATGAGAATAAAATGAATATATGCACACACATGCACACATACACATCTTTGCAAATCAAAAAGCATTTTACCAAGGCTCTTTTTGTTGTTCTCGTTATCTCATTCATGGAGGGCTTTAGGTACTTGCCCTAAGCATAGTGATGCCCTAAGCATATGTTAATCCTTGGTTCTCAATGCAGGCACTCTCACCGACTGTTCTGAGAGTTGCTGTTTGTGACACTGAAGAGAAGAAAGGAAGCTGAACATCCTTCAGAGATGGAAAGTCCTCCCAACAAAAGTGGGGTAGTGGGAGAATTAGACAAGCTTGGTAGTGCAGTCACTTTTTAGAGAGTTCAGTTAAAACTCCACATTCACTCCATTCACACTAATTTCTTGAACAGCCTCCTATCTCAGCTAGCTTGATGCTTTTAAGTAGGAATTAGAGGGTAATCTGAAATCCCACTGCAAGTTGTATCAGGACTCTTCTCAGGCACCACTTCACTTCATCAAATGACTTTCAAAGACTTTTCACATTTAATATAATATTTTGATTGATGGGCTGATATTCACCAAGTTAAGGAATAATGTTAAAATGGGTTGGGATGGTTTTAACCCCATCCTTATGTAAGTAAACCATAATTGTTTGCTCAAGCTGAAATAAAGCTGAGGGACATCCTCAGAAGCAGTCAGAAGAGACTTCCAGTTACCATTTCGTCTGAGAAGCATGACAAAAGACTTCCTGCTCCAAAATATCTTTCTCATGGGCAAGCAAATGCCAGCATTGGAAATTAGTTCCTTGGTTAGTTGCTTTTTTATATAAAAGATTTTTTTTAATATATATGCATGCCTCTGTAAAATGCTTCTGACCCTAAGAACATTAATATCTGAAACCACTGACAACTAACATCTTAAAAATGATGAATAACTGATTATTTCAAACAAATAATTATTAGATACTGTGCTAAATGTAAGCTCTAAGAGTTTACGTACAAATCAGGGATACAATGTGCACATGAATAGTTACTTATGAGATACATAGACAGTAAATGGAAGGTAACTTTGGAAGGGAAGGTGCTAAAAAGCAGGTAGGGGTAATGGAAAAGCCCTTGTACGGAAGAAAATGTTGGAGTTCAGTTACGCAGAAAAATAGGGATTTAACGATGATATTTACAATATCTGAGGAGATTATTTAGGAGAATGAGTAGGAGGTATCAGAATTAAACTGTCCTCTTCACAATTTTCCCTAGATCTCTAGAAAAAAATTCAGGGAATTGAAAAATCAAACTCATACTCAAACACTGCAAGATAGTAGTCTAATAGCTCAAAAAATTGAGTTTAATTTCTATTATCATAGATTTGTCTTTTTGTACTGGTCACATTAGTGTAATTGGTGATGTTGATCAACAGAGTTCCTAAATGTGACATTATCTTCTGTTAAAATTTGTTAATTGAACTTGTAGGAGAGAACAGTTTGCAATTAGATAGTTGTACATTGCTACTATTCTGTGGTTGCTTTAATTTTGGCCTTATATATTTAGGTAACAATTTGCTACACTTGTTTTTCACTTAGTTCATAGAAATGAGAACAACTGTTACCCCTGAGCCTGTATGGTCATTTCAATGTCTCACAACTAAACTTTTGAAACTCATTGAGTATAACAAAACAAAATAAGAAAAAGAAAACAACTATCGGATGGATGAGTATAAGAATATGCACAGACAATTAAAATCTGGTAAATTCACTAAGAGAAACAAGGATTATAAATACTATGAGAGCATGCATTGTGAAGTAGAGAATACCCCAAATCTTCAACAATCTAATATATTTCTTGTATGTATGAGTATATTTGTATGTGTGAGGATGGTTAAATATATAAAATATAGGGATGTATAAAACTATTATGCTAATATACATGCTTAATATGCATTAACATATTTAGATTAATTAGAAGTTCTATAGTAAAATGAACACCTTATGGTGTGTGATAATTCATTAATTTTTCACTAATATGAAATTGGAAGCATGTAATTTTAGGTTTTTGTAGCAATATTATTTTTATATAAAAACAATGTAAAGAAACACACTGAAGAATGTTTAACAATATTCGGAGCTTATCAAATGTATTCATAGCATCAAGTAAACTATGAAATCTTCCTAATTGATGGGAAAATTTTGTCAACTATACTAGAGAAGGCATTCTATGAGAATTGATACACTTGGAGTTTAGTCATGATTATGATTTGCATTCATTAATAACAGCCAACTCACAAAATTGCTTTAAAAACAACATCTCATTTGATCTTCAAAACAATCTTGTGAAGTAAGTGCAACAGATAAAATTATCCCCATTTTATGGAACAGGAAACTGAAGTCAACGAATAATAAATGACTTGCCTGGGATCTCAAAGATGGTCATTAATCATTTATATATCAACTACACTTATGTTTCAAACACAGATCTTTCTGATTCCAAAACAATTCCAGTGTTCTACTCACTAACCACATTATCTTGTTTTCACTTAAAAAAGAAATTTAAAACAATCAAAAAAAAACCTAATTGAGGGTCTAATTTGTTTAAGAAAAAGGGAAATTTGGTGGAAAAAATTAGTAGGGATTAAAATATATATGCAATCTGATGGGAGTTTGGACTTCATTTAGCAGACAATAAGGAATCGTTGAAGTTTATTGATATGGGGATACATGGAGAGGTGACATGAAAGACAATGGAACAACCAGAATAGAACATTAGGATGAGCAACTTTGAAGTGGTATATAGGGTGGACTGGGCTTGGGAGAGACTAGAAAGATGCCTGTTTAGAATCATTCAGTCAGAAGATATTGCAAAAGTCCAAGTGTTAGGTTCATGAGGTAGCGTGGTAACAGTGGAATTATAGAGAATGCCTCAACTATTTTACAAAGGTAAAAAGAATATGGTGTTAAAACTGACAGATTATGGACAATGAGAGAGAAAGACATGGTGGACTCAATCATTACTCTGAATTTTCAAGTTTGGCATTCAAGGAAGGTTATAGTGCAGTTTTTAGAAGAAAAAAATGCAATAAAACAGGAAGATCAGTGTAGAGTAGGGAGATGGGGGCAAGAATAACAAACTCAGAAATAGGAGATTCATGTGTGTACATTTGTGTGTGTGTGTGTGCGTGTGTGTGTGTGTGTGTGTGTGTGTGTGTGTGTGTGTTTGAGGGGAGAGAGAGAGAGAGAGAGAGAGAGAGAGAGAGAGAGAGAGAAGAGAGAGAGAGAGAGAGAGAGAGAGGAGAAAACAAATATGATTGCATGGAGACATGAGATCATTGGTTACATCTGAGAGGAATTTAAGACTAGGAAAAGCTGCCATCTATGACACCAATTATCTCTCCCCTCCTTTCATTCACTTCTGGAAGTCCAGACCCTGTCCTGGCTGGCCAAAAGGAAGAAGCCAGGAGTGCACTTTACTTTTCCCTCCCTTCATCCTTCCCTTAACCCCAGTATACCCATAACCCATGGTGTAACCTAATGGGAAAATAACACAGATGCACACACAAACACATACTCACATAAACACACACAGATTACACTTGGATGAGATGGGATTCAACAATTACAATTCTTCGATTGAAAAATAGAACCAACTGGCTTTGTAATCTGCTTTGCTAATACATCCTTTTGCCCCTATGGATCTTACTTCTACTCTGCAACTATAACTGGCACACAGACGCACTTTAGTCTGACCTACCAATGCATCACATGTACTGTCAGTTTTAGCAACAACCTCTTTCCCTTATCTATTTCATCTCTAATTATGGGGATGACACTTTCACCCATAGTGCATTGTGAAGACAGTATTATTTCTACCCTTAACATATTTGATGGGAGGAGGGTAGAGCCAAGATAGCTAGTAAAGATGGACCTGGTCTAGCTGTCCCCCCATAGCCCTTAAGATACCTGTAAAAATGACTGTAAACAAATTCTAGAGCAGCAGAAGCCACAAAACAACAGAGTGAAAGAAATTTCCAGCCCAAACCAGCCTGGAAGGCTGACAGGAAAGGTCTATTGCATTGGGCTAGGAGTGGAGTGCAGCACAGCCTGGCCCTTGCAGCAAGGACAGGACTGGAGCAGGCCTCAGGGCACAGAATCCTGGGTAGCAGCTGCAGTTTCCAGATTTTTCAACCCACAAACACCAAAGACAGCTTCAAAGGTCAGTGAGAAGGCTCTTTCACCTGTGTGAGATGGGAGTACAGTCTGGCCTCACCCCAGTCCCAGGGCAGCATCAGCCTCTATAGTAGCATCATCCACTTTTGAAGCCCTTGACCTAAAGACCCAGTCCTGGGTGAGAAGGAGCACTGGCATAGTGGAACTGGTGAAGGCTCTTGAGGGGGAATCCTACTTACAGATTCTGGGCAGAAAAGTGTGCTTGTGGTTGCTCCCAGACCAAAGCACTGGCCAGGAGAAGTGCAAATTCCTCTGCCTTGACTGTGCCACCTTGGAGGACCTGAGAATTTATAGGTGCATAGAATACACCATCCACTTGACAAAGGACTCAAAAGTTAAGTAGCTGGCTGAGAGAATGCCCAAAAAAGGGGAAAAAATAAGACTATAGAAGGTTACTTTCTTAATGAAAAGTTGTTTTCTTCCATTCTTTCAGATGAGGAAGAAAAAAAGCATACCATCAGAGGAAGACATCAAAGTCAAGGCTTCTACATCCAAAATTTTCAAAAAATATGCAATGATCTCAGGCCATGGAAGAATTCAAAAAGGATTTTGAAAATCAAATTAGAGAGGAAGAAGAAAAATTGAGAAGAGAAATGAGAGTGATGCAAGAAAATCATGAAAAGCCAGTCAACAACTTGCTAAAGGAGATCTCTCAAAATGATGAAGAAAATAACACCTTTAAAAATAGATTAACCCAAATGGCAAAAGAGGTCCAAAAAGCCAATGAGAAGAAGAATGTTTTAAAAAGTAGAATTAGCCAAATGGAAAAGGAGATTCAAAAGTTCACTGAAGACAATAGTTCTTTAACAATTAGAATGAAGCAGATGGAAGCTAATGACTATATGAAAAACCAAGAAATTATAAAACAAAATCAAAAGAATGAAAAAATAGAAGACAATGTGAAATATCTCATTGGAAAAACAATTCAACTGCAAAATAAATCCAGGAGAGATAATGTAAAAATTATTGGTCTACCAGAAAGCCATGATCAGAAAAAGAGCCTAGATGTCATCTTCCAAGAAATTATCAAGGAAAATGTCCTGATATTCTAGAACCAGAGGGTAAAATAGAAATGGAAAGAATTCACCAATCACCTCTTGAAAGAGATCCCCAAAGGAAAAATCCTAGGAATATTGCAGCCAAATTCCAGAGTTCCCAGGTGAAGGAGAAAATATTACAAGCAGCAAGAAAGAAACAATTCAAGTATTGTGGCAATACAATCAAGATAACACAGCATTTAGCAGCTTATACACTAAGGGATCGAAGGGCTTGGAATAGAATATTCCAGAGATTGAAGGAGATAGGTTTAAAACCAAAAATCACCTGCAAAGAAAAACTAAGTATCATACTTCAGGGAAAATAAATGGAATTTCAATGAAATAGAGTACTTCCAAGCATTCTTATTGAAAAGATCAGAACTGAATAGAAAATTTGTCTTTCAAATATAAGAATCAAGAGAAACAGGAAAAAGTAAACAGGAAAGAGAAGCCTTAAGGAATTCATTAAAATTGAACTGTTTACATTCCTACATGGAAGGATATTATTTGTAACTCATCAGACCGTTTTCAGTATTAGAGTAGTTAGAGGGAATATATCTATATCTATATCTATGTATATACATATGTATATATATATATATATATATATATATATATATATATATATATATATATATATGAAATGTAGGTATGTATGGGTATGTATGAGTATGTATGTGTGTGCATATTATAAATGTGTAGGTATGTATATGTACATGTGTGTATGTTTGTATATGTGTACACACACATATGTATGTACACATACATAGACAGAGGGCACAGGGGGACAGGGAGAACATCTAAAAAATAAAATTTACTGCTTAATGGAATGTACTAGAAATAAGAGAAAGGGAGAGGTAGAATGTAGCAAATTATCTCACATAAAAGAGGGAAGAAAGAGCTTCTACAATAGAGGGGAAGAGGGGAGAGATGAAAAGAAATAATTGAGTCTTACTCTTATGAGATTTGGCTTAAGGAGGGAATAACACACACTCAATTGAATATGGAAATCTATTTTGCCTTGCAGGAGAGCAAGGGGGAAGAGGATAGGAGAGAGAAGATAGCAGAAGAGACAACAAATTGAGAAAAGGGATAATCAGTGGCAAATACTATTATGGGAGGATAAGTCAAGGGAGAGAATGGAATAAATGAAGGACAGGAAAGGAAAGAGGGAAATATGGTTAGTCTTTTACAACATAAATATTATGGAAGTGATTTGCATTGTTATGCAGGTATGACCTATATTGAATTCCTTGTTTTCTCAAAGAGGGTGGGTGGAGAAGGAGGGAGAAAATATGGAACTCAAAGCTTTGAGAATGAATGTTAAAAATTTTTATCATGCAGCTCGAAATTAAGCTATACAGGCAATGGAGTATAGAAATCTATTTTGCCCTACAGGAAAATAGCATGGAAGGGGGATGGAAGAAGGGTGGATAATGGAAGGGAAGACAGACTGGAGGAAGGGGTGGATGGGGTGCATGCTGTCCTGGGGTGGGGTGTGGGGAGAGATGGGGAGAAAATTTTGAATTCAAATTCTTGTGGAAGTAAATGTTAAGAACTTAAAAAATAAATAAATTATATATTTAAAGAAAAAAATGATATTTGAAAGGTCAAGAAAACAAGCCACAAGGATCTGGGAATGTCTGTGCCCTGAACTGTAGTCATTCCATTGTTGGTACACCAAGAAGCCACCAGAGATCTTAAGAAAGAATTCTAGGCCTGCTGTTTAATGGAAGCAGACATGCCTCATCCAAGAGAGATGCCACTCAGTATGAATTTGATGGAACCAATTTTCCTCCCCATCCCACTCCCAAGAGTATAGAGTAAGGTATATCTCATGGTTTTGGAGAGAAATATTTGCATATTCATTCTCAGCATACTTTTGAAGTCATTATCCCTTTTTAAAAGCTACTTGATGTCAAGTGGTTGATGGAATTGAGGCCACTAAGAATGGGGAGGAATAAAAAAGTTTGTGAGGAATCCAGTAGATGGTGGTAGAGAAAAAAAATGCCATTCGGCATATTCTGGAACCTTGAGAAGTTGTTATGTCCTGTCTGGCCCTAACAGAGTGGGGCCAGAATATAAACATTGTGGTTCTAATTTTCTGCATTTCCCAAAACAAGAGAGCTTTTCTATGATTTTATGGGAACTAAACAAATGACAAGTTACCCACCCCTCCAAAAAAAAAAACCCAAAAACCTTTTATAACAAATCCACTTTCAAAATAGATCATGAGGCTGAGACTGGGTATATTCCCAATACCCTTCTGAAATTTCACATAATACAATTTTAATTTATGTTTAGTATGATAAACCCAAAAAAACACACTAAGGGAGGTTCAGATTGTAAATTCTGTGAAAGTATGCTTTGCAAAACATGGCACAACGCAGCACTAAAGATGCTGAAGTGAATTCTGAATCCTCAAGGACATTAAATTTTATTCTGTAATTCTTTGTATTTATGAATATTTAACTGTATTGTAACATTTAAAAAATTAGTAAATTCAAAGTGTGTGGCAACACTTTTTCTATTAACCAAAATACTCTACTAACAAATATTCCAGAATAAAGGGAGTTTGACTATATATTGTCATACCATTTAGATGGGAAGTATTTTAATAGAAGTTTCAGATGTTCTTTTTAAAATGGAAATAAATTGAGAATAGTGGCAAGAATATCGAATTTGTATTTGGACATCTGTGTTTAAATTCTTGTTCCATAATTTTCTACCTATCTGTGCATGGCCCAATAATTTAACTTCATTGTGTGATATACATCAATACCTATGGTGTTTGAAAAATCTTAGTGAAGTTTTAATCTTTAAGAGATTTTTATGGAAACTTCAAATTTTATCAAAACTCTTTTTAAGATGGAAATAAATTGTATCTAGTGGCAAGAGCACTGGATTTGGAATTGGGAGATCTAAGTTTGAATTCTTGCTCTGTTACTTTCTACTTTTGAACTTGGTTGAGCCAACAACTTAGCCTCACTGGGTTTCAATTGCTTCCTGTGATATTAAAGACATAGCATATTCCAAAAGTCTAATATTATTTTTAAGCTTGAAGTTTAGACATACTTTATTTCAGTCTTATAAATAGTTTTAAAGCTCAAAACTGCACTAGGACTTTTGGAACACCCTGTATAATGGAATGGCCATATCTAGAAATAAGTATTCTCAAGGCAAAAGTCTTTGCTTGGGCCATTAGGTATCATTACATGACGAAACATTTCTTTGACCTAAGATGGGGGCAGAATCACAACTCAGCAGCTTTCTTCTCTGTCCTAGTATTTATTTCTCCCTCTCCATCTGGCAACAAGAGAAAATAAACAGAGAACAACATCTGTTGCTCCTGCTGCTCTGAAATAAGCTGACTTGGTTTAATTATTTAGCTCCACCCCTCCAAAAAAAAGGAGTACATTGCACTACTTTTTCAGGTATAATCCTGACCTTTTTCTGACACTTCTATTTACTGAACTTATATCTATAAAGAAAACAGGTGAATTATGGGCATTTCAATCAATTCAAAAGGTAAAAATGCCCATTTTGGTTAATGTTTTTCCTTTTTCATTCCCTTTTTAAATGCACACGACATATGGTTTTGAAAATCAGAACTTCTCCATTAGATTCTATATTTAAAAAAAAGTAATAAGCTTCCAATATTAAAAGCAAGGGATTGCCTGGAGATTTGTTTTAAATGATAGGATTTTGAGGCTTTAGTGGTGGTGGGGGCAGGGGAAGGCATTCCGCCTTGATAAGGAGATGGGATGTAACAAAGATTACAAAATGATTTTGAGTTTAGGGAATGCATTGGTTTTTATGCAGGTCTTGATATGCTTGAGCACACAAGTATGTCCCATAAATCTGTCCAAGTTCTCCTGAACTCAAGGGTAATGCATATCCTTCTCAATACCTGTACTGATCAGCAAAACACACGCATGCACGCAAAACCCTTAAACCTCAGTCCCAATACAGAAAAAAGGGTAATTCCTGACACATCAATCTGCAGGAGAGAAACGAGAATCAGAACAATTTATTCCTGCCCTGATGTGCATTTGCAAAATCTCCTCTGGCTATTAAAAATCTGTCTTAAATTTTGGTGAGCAACATTTTAGTTATAAATGCATATTTGGCAGCACAGTGTGTTTGTGCATGTGTGCGTGTGTATGTGTGTGTGTGTGTGTGTGTGTATGTGTATGTGTGTTTGATGAATTGGTACAGAGGAGAGTAAGCAAGGTGCTATGTTAGGGAGACTGAAGCTCTGCATTAATATTCAAATGAAAAACAGCACTTTTGTCCACGTCTTTAGAACAAGAAATTAGGTTGAATACCTGTAAGACTCTGGCAATGAAACAGCACTTAGAATGTATAGTTCTAAAGCTAATCTGCTAATTATCAGCTTCTCTCACAGAATTATCTAGTTAGCAAACATTGCCAAAAATGAATCTATATCCTAACCCAAGGTTCCAAGAACTTTGAATTCAAACGCATGTTTTGATAGCTAATGAACATAAACTTTACCAAGTTAGAGGTTAAACTACATTACTATTAGAACTACCCATCATTAGTAAACAGGCAAACAGAGTTTTTTTTTAAACCAACATTCTGTTACTCGCGACCATTTTTTTATAGCAATGAACAGTTGTGTTTTACTTTAAATAACAGTTGTAAAATATCTTGTGCTGATATTCAGTAAAAATGGAAATATCAACAATATTTATGTAGAATTTTCCAGCCATAAATCAGTCCAAGGTACATTTTGTGCTACAATCTACCCATTAAGTCTAAGTGGGCTTTAGCAATTAGCATGACATTTTACTTGACATTGTCAAGTAACAATGACAATAATACCTTTTAAAAAGAAAAAGAGAGTGGAATGTTCATCTTTCTTGTCAATACAGAACAAATGATCATTATAATAATAAAGCTGTCTAATATCCCCAAATCTGCGACATTGAAGAGTGAGAATTTACCACAAAGTCATTAAAGTAATTTTATGAGTTATTTTTTTTGTGTGTGTGTCTAGGTAATTTGGGGATATTTTATTTTAATTTCTCAACTCTTTTGTCCTTCAAAGTGAAAGTGACTTGATCATATAAAACACACACAGATACCAAAGTGACATATTTTAAGAAAGAGTCTGCTTGGTATAATGAAAAAGAACATGGAATCTGAACCTAAGAGACCTAGGTTTGAGTAGATACTTTGCTATTTACCACTTTTGTGAACTTAAGGAAGCCACTTAATGTCCCTGGGCTTCAGTTTCTTCATCCATAAAAACTAGAAGTCCCTTTTAACCTCAAAATATTATCTGTATGGAAAATTTAATTTCTTCCAAGACAAATATGAGGAGTCAGATAATTCTGTGTTAACTTAAATAATAAGCTGAATTCATTCATGTACTTAGATTGCAATTAGGTGGCCAGTGTTTGCCAAAATATTAATCTAGTGCCTCAAAATGATATGGAAGGTGATCCTGAATTCTTAAATGTTAATCCAAAACCGATCAAGTTCTCATATATGCTACCAATCTTTTATTAAAAGCACTGAACATGCATTCAGGAAATCCTAGGAGAAAGATCAGAATTAAAAAGGCAGACTTTCAGACAGGATTTCACAGATAATTTCCTGTAGCAGTACATCTCTTTATGGTCACTCAACAGACTGAGTGTCAAATGAAATGTTAGACACTGGTTTTTGTTATTTATTGATTTCAAGAGACTATTTGGCTATATCAAGCAAAACTGAACCTTGACAATTTCTTTTTATCCTATCCAAAAAGGAAATATCCCTTTTTAAATTTATGTTAGGTTGTTAAATGGACCTGCAGTGCCAGGCATGGGTGCCTAACATTGAAGAAAATACAAATAAAAAAGGCTTAAGAAGATCACAACATAGAAAAGATGCCTACAAAACCCTTCAGGGTATCCTAGAACTTATTAGATGCCAAGCTTTATTCTAGGCACCAGGGATACAAAGACACATAAAAAAATCTGTGCCTCATATGCAAAAGTAATATAATCAGATGAATCTCTACATGATACCTTTTAAACCAACATTTAATCAATAAAGAGCAAGTTCCCCATAGGAAAGAACATATGCACTGAGTCTTGAAGGAAGCTAGGGATTCTAAGAGGTTAATTCCATGAAGGAGTGCATTACAAATATGGTGGACAGCATGTGCATAGGAACAGAAGTAATAAAGAATACTGAGTTTGAAGAACAGCAAGGAAAGCAGTTTGGGGCTAGAATATAGAGAATGGGAAAGAAAGTAAGGTGTCACACATGCATCCAAATCATAGGGTACATAGCAGAATATCTGTAGATATTATTTTATTTCATTTCACTGCCCTTTGATATCTATACTTGTATTGGTTAAAGTGCAAAGAAAAGTATTTTTTTCTCTATTGCTGGTAAGGTTCTCCAGATGTTCCTGTTTGCTTATAATACTATTGATACCAGCCCCCTAGAATATTACAAAGCCTTGTTGGAAAACTCTACAATAATGCCAATGGTAATGACCTAACTATGCACACTAGAAAGAAAAACTGGAAGAGAAACGGAAATTGCCTTAATTATGATGATCAACAACTTGAGGAGGGGGATAGATCAATCAAATTATTTAATGAATATACCTTTGAAAACAAGGGAAAGTGGATATTAAACCAGAGCTAGCAATGAATAGAAAAAAGAGATGATCCTATTTTGGAAACTTCATAGCATTTTCCTTGATTATATTCAACCCATTGAAAGTGAGGGAACTAAGAAAAATAATATCTCTTTTATATTAATATTCTTCTACTGAACATACTTCTATGAATAGTGGAAAATTGGGATCTTAAGCAAAAGTTACAAGTAAGAAAAAAATGGATTTATTTTAGAGCACCATTTTTTTAAAAGTAGAGAACAGGTTGCAGTTAACAATAATGGCTATTCTAAACACACATGAATATTATATATGTGTATACATGCATATATACCACATGTAAATACATATATATATGTATACACATATATACATGCACACATATGTATACACACAAATGCATATATATATATATATATATATATATATATATATAAAACACATACACACATACATCTAGAAATGTTTTTATCCATCTATATCAGACTTTGCATGACCAGAAAAGGAATTGGGTTCCTCATGTCATGAAAAACAGTGGCATAATTGCTGTATGTCTCTGACCCACTCTAGTCAAATATTAAGAGAACAATAGTAAGACCTCTAAAGTTTTCCATAAATCTACTCTAGGGGATATCCTGAACATCATGGATATAAATTCCAGAGAATGAAGGCTAGAAGGATTGTGATATGCATGGTTGGATGACAGCAATATTGTTGAAATCATAGATACAATAAGACTTTAAATGGCTGCTGAATGAATGGTCATTTGAAAGCATCATGTGCTTTCTACATTGGATAAATTAACAAGTAGCCCATGTTTTTAGGTCCCATGTATGAGCAGGATTGAAATTATAAACGTTGTCATTTTCTTCTATTCTTTTTTTATCCTACCACAGTTAAAGAACATTGTGAGAATTTGTTGAGGTTCAAATGAAGTGTCACACAAATAATTCAGGGACTAGGAAGTTATTTGTATAATAATACTACTGCATTTATATACTTCTCTATGCTTTGAAATAAAGGTAGAGAATTAAAAGTATTTGGTTTGAAGAATCATGAGGTAAGGAGTAAGTTAAAAGTTGTCTTAAAGTGTGAGAAGAATTCTTGTTGCTTCTTGGGTCAAGATCAATAATTTCATAGGTAGAATGAGATGGCCATTAGGACACAATGAAAGACTTTGACCTTTTAGGCTAAGCTCTTTTCAGGTACTCACTTAAAGTGAGGTAGGTAATGCCCATTCAGTGAACAGGCCTCTTTAAAAATAGTCAGCAGGATGGCCCCTTTAATAGAAAAGAAAACAATAAATATTAAATCACACTGGGAGTGGCAGAACCAAGTGGAATAACATCCAAATTCTTAGAGAAGAAGTTAAGGGACTTACTGGAAGAAATTGAAAACAAATCTGTACTAGGGGGAAACCTCTAACCCTTCTTCTCAGAACTAGATAAACTTACCCACCAAATAAACAAGAAAGAAGTTAAGGAGGTGAGTTAAACCTTAGAAAAGTTATATATGATAGATCTGTATAGAAAATTGAATGGGAGTAGAAAAGAATAACCTTATTCTCAGTGGTACATGGCACTATGCAAAAACTGACCATGTACTAGGGTATAAAAACCCCCTGTTGGAGAAGATGTGGGATATTTGGGACACTAATGCATTGTTGATGAAGCTGTGAGCTGATCCGACCATTCTGGAGAGCATTTGGAGCTATACCCAAAGGGCTACAAAAATGTGCATAGACTTTGACCCAGTAATATTGCTTCTATGACTGTATCCCAAAGAGACATGAAAATGGGAAAAGGTCCCTCATGTACAAAAATATTTATAGCAGGTCTTTTTGTAATGGACAATAATTGGAAATTAAGGGAATGCCCATCAATTGGGGAATGACTGAACAAGTTGTGGTATATGAATGTAATGGAATACTATTTTGCTATATGAAATGATGAACAGTTGGACTTCAGAAAAACCTGAAAAGACTTATATGAATTGATGCTGAGTGAAATGAGCAGAACCAGGAGAACATTAAACACAGTTACAGCCACAGTGCTTTAGGACTGTTTCTGATAGACTGAGCCCTTCACAGCAATGCAAGGACCTAAAACATTTCCAAAGAACTCTTGAGGCAAAATGCCATTCACATCCAGAGAACAAACTATGGAATCAGGATGGAGAATGAAGCAGACTATTTTCTCTTTTGTTATGTTTTATTTTAGTTTGATTTTCCTTATGGTTTCTCCAATTTGTTTTAATTCTTATATGCAATATGACTAATGTGAAAATATGTTTAATAAGAATGCATTTGTAGAACCCATTTAAGATTGCATGCTGTCTCAGGAAGGAAGGGAAAAGGGAGGGGGAGAAAATTTAACACTTGTGAAAGTGATTGTTGAAAGTTGAAAACAGATTAATTAAATTAAAAAAAGAGTCTTAAGTAACCTATAAAGATTAGTTTATTAAGTATGACAATGTTTAAACTTGAAATATAGTTTCATTTACAACACAAATGGGATATTGTACCTTGATCATCACTAGAAATTTTTTTCCATTCTGTGATTAAACTTTTATTATGTTGGATATTTTAATTTTATATTATCATTCGGAATACAATTTACTAATGTTTCATGTGTACTGATAAATTAAAAGAAATGAACATTCTTGCCCTCAAATATGGTGCTATATAATTGAAATGTAATTCTCTTCCTTAACTAAGTAAACAATCAAGGATTTGTTTTTAGCAAATTCTAGGCCCTTCTGGAACCCTCAGTTAAAAATACTGTAGGGTTATGCATTTGTTATTTTCTATAGTTTAAATGTATAATATTGTTTAGAATATAGTTTTAATAATGAATCTTGTGTATACTAATAAAGCAAAAGAAATTGATAACATTTTTCTAAGATATGCTACTTTACAATGGAAAATTAATTTTGTGCTTTTACTATGAAATCAAATAAAGTTTTATTGTTAGCAAATTCTGAGCTCCTCTGGAGCTATGTGTTAGCAGACCAACAACTTTAAAATAAATTTTAAATCAAGTTTCATCTTTATTTTTGCCATGTAATAATTAATACACTTACTCCATGCTTCATTAATTCTTCTCAAAACAAAATATACTGTTAACTTCCTTTCTGTCACCTAAGTTCTTTAGCTTATGCCTCTCTGAACACTGAGTGGTATGATTCTATTTCAAAGGATTCAACTTTATTTTTTTTAAATCACATTTCCCAAAACTCCAGTTTATCCATTAGAAAAATTCGAAGTCCTGAATGTGGCATGTGGAAATATAGTAAGAACATGTTTATAGCAAGGTAATGGATAATTATTATAATATATTAATTGCTGTAGGCAAGAAGAAGGAAGCATTAGTTGATTCAGTAGTAGAGCAAATTGAATCTAGTGGAAAAAAAACCAGAAAACTTAAATATCTTAAATGTCGATTCTTTCTCCAGTGGAAAAAAATGATATAATAAAAAGTTGATATAATTATTCTGTTACATTTACCAGTCAGATAATAAAGATTAGGTTAGGTTTTGCCTCATGCTCTCATTTTGTTTTTAATTTCTACAGTTTGATATAATGCAAACTGTTGTCCAAAATGATGATTTTTTTTAGGTACTTCAAAATCTTCAAGTGTCTTCAGTAAAATCAAATAAAGATTAAGCCATATTTCATAAAAGTTCTATATCATCCTTTTCCAGGAGCTTCTATTTGTCCACTACATCTTATTCTCCAACCATTCTAGATGAATAGAAGTTTATTGACATTCACATATCTCTCTAAGATTTAAAGTGAATAAATTAGTTCCGTATAGTGACAATAAGAGGCCAACGACACAAATGCTCAATGCTCTGTTTTACAGAAGAAGAAACATGGGCTGATGGGTTAAACTGTCTTGAGTGAGCACTGGTTCACTCAACTGAGAAATGTCAGTTAGAATTCAAAATGAAATGTTGCTTGAATCCAGACCCTTTTCTTTCAAGTTTACTTCATTGTCCTCCAGCACACAAAAGGGGTCCTTTAAATTGGGGAGGAATGGATATTTTCTTTAAATCAGTCTGGTGAAATGTCCATCATGCCAAATGACTTAGCTGAATTTTATGCCTTTAAAGACCAGTACTGTTGCTGTCAAGTAGGAGTGAGGAAGTGAAAAGAGTAAGCATTTAGATGCTGGCTGTCATATACCAAGTGTTGTGATAAGCTAAGTGCATTTTACTAAATTTTGAACCTCCTAACTCTGAGCAGTATATGTTATTATCATCTGTACTTTATAGTAGAAGAAACTGAGGGAAGTGGAGGTTAAGTGACTTGCCCAGGGCCACATAACTAGCAAGCGTCTAAGACCAGATGTGAACTCTGTCTCCCTGACTTCATTCTCAGTGCATCAATACCTGCCCAAGGGTTGCACTTAATAAGAACAAATTCAGGATCCGAGATGGTTCTTGGAGAAACCACATATCCTCAGACACCCTTGAGATTTTCATTGCTTTAGAGATAAGGAAATTTTCCCTGAAAGAAATAAGAAATACTTTTGCCCTTGCGGTACGTGTTCATGACCGAGGGAGCAAAGTGTCCTCCCTTCCCCTGCCATGCATTCAGCCTGCTCAGAAGGGATGATAATGAAGCGGATACTGATAGCAGGAGAATGAAGCAGAAGAGTCAGAGTAGAAGTCCGTTAATAGAACGAGGACTGAATCTTAAGGGAAGTTCATCAGGAAAGAATGGCAACATGATAGATTGAATAAGGATAGTAATGTGTATAACAGAAGAATATTCTGGAGGCTCATGGAATGTTTCATGCAATGTTGATATCTTGACTCTTTGTAGTAGCAAAAAAGGGGAGGTAACTACAGATTAGAGAATGCCTAAATAAATTTTTGTTTATGAATATAATAGTGTATTATTACCCTTTACAAAGACAACAAATGTGAGAAGTGTGCCACAGTCATACTGCAAGCTGGACGCCAAGACAAGTGACTAATATGTCCTTTCAGTCTGGGTAAGTGAATTCATAATGCTATAACTCACAAACCCCCAGTGTCATGTTGCACCCCCACAATAATTAGTTGACTTGAATCTTTCAATTCGACTTCATTAGCTTTAGAAAGAAATATTTCCTAAGATGCTATAGTAAAGGACGTGATATATAAACCATCATCCAAATATCTGTGATTAACTTTCTGTCAGTACATGAGAAACCTACGAAAAGTAGACAAAAGTTTAAATTACATGTGGCAAGCACTTCACTGTCCATTGACCACAAGGATAACATGGGATAATTTATCAAAAACTTTGATAAAATATAAATAAACCATATCTATAGCATTCTCCAATTCTACCAGCATAGTAACCCTGCCAAAAAGAGAAGTGAGGTTAATTTTAACATGAACTATTCTTGGTAAAGATATGATGACTCTTTGAGATCATCATTACCTTTTCTAGATGTTCACTAAATACTCGTTTTAATAATGCGCACTGAATGTTTGCCAGGAGTCAAAACTGAAATCAATTACCTGTCATTTAGAGGTTCCATAACTACCTTTTCTTGAAAAATAAGAGAACATTTGACTGTCTCCAATTTTGCCACAAACATTCAAAGATCCTTGACACTAAAGCAGCAATCATATCTGTGGATTTTTTTTTTTCTAAAACGCGGGAGGTAGTTTGTCTGTACCCAGTGACATTAGCTCATTAGGGGCTACTAGATGTTCTCTTACAGTTTCCCTATTTATCTTGGGGTAGGCTCTCTTAGTTATTTTTGTTCTATCTTTTCCAAAATGAAGGTCATTCTCATGTCACAAAAAGTAAAATCAAAATAAGAGGTGAATAGTTCTTCTATCTTTCTGATAGGTTTTTTTTTGTCCCATACACCCCAAGCAGCAGTCCTATTCCATCTTTGATTCTCTACTTTTATCGAATAAATCTAAAAACAACTCTTTTTCCAGAAGTCCATAGAATTTTTTTTTACCAGCCTCAGCTCATCCTGAGTTTTAACACTTTTCTTATGCCACACTTTTTTTTAAATTTATCCCTTTAACTGCTCGATATCAACTTCTATATATATATCTTTAAAAAGATAATCTAATGTTACCAAATCAATTTTGGGAGTAATTTTTAAAAAATCTACACATTTTAGATATTGTGTTTATGATTTCAGAATTGCATTCTTGAAAATTTTTGAATTCTCTTAGCTTTGCTTCCACCATAGCTTTTATTTTATTTCTTTGAAATTTGTTTTATCAGAATCTAGGGCATATGTCAAACTATTTCTGACTTTTCTATTATCTTTCCAAAAATCTAAGATGGAGTGATTCTTTCCCCAAATTTCCCATTACTTTCATCTGTTCCACAGCTTCGTCCTTGATGTGAATCAGATCCATGAAAATAATTTCTGTTATTGCTCTCTACATTTCTTCATGTATAGAACTTTCATTAAAACACACCAGGGCATTAGGTTAACTGCTTCTGGTGACAAGAGAGCTCCAATAGATGTCACTATAATTGAAGTCCTCTATATTTATTATGTCTTGTTTTTGTGCTGAGCATGTGATCTAACCTAGTTCTCATCTACTTCCCCCTTCTATCCAGATGGTCTGTTGTAAACCCTAGTGATAAGGTAATTATTCTTGCCTCAATTTATTTTTATATAAGTACTCACCAAGATATTTTCATCCTTTATTTCCTGATTTTCTTCTAACATACCATGCTGTCTTGATCACCATTATTTCTATCATATTTCATTTTGAATAAGATACAGATACAGAGTTCCAGATCCATATTCAGGCCATCGGTCCCCTATGATCAAATCTATGCATGACTATTCAGTCAAATTTGTCTCTTTACTTTAGGATCTATGATTTACCATACTTGTTTCCAATATTTTGTATATTTGTATACAGATATTAGAGATCATGATATTTATTGCAGCCTCCTTTCTTAGATTTTATTCTGTGCATTTTTGAGAAACTTTATTACTTTTTTCTTCCTTCATCATAGCAATTATATATGGTAGATATCCACTGGCAGCTTCTTCCCTCTCCTTTGTTGCTTAAATCCTTTTTGATTAGATTTAGAAGTTTCCATTTAAGTGAATTTTTCCATTTCCCTTTAAGATATATTGCATACCTGCAAAAAGAACAATATTCCAATATTTTGAGCAGTGGTCCAGAAATTTACAACCCCATCACAACATGTAATCTTTGTAAACAGCTATTCACTTTTCCAAATAACTTTTCACTTTGGAACACTGCGATGTGATTTGTTGGTGTGTTGAGTTAGATACTTATGCCTCTGAGGCCTCCAATTTGTTTACTGTGACTTCATAATGCAATAATTATCTAAAGTCCTTTAAAAAGGAATTTGTGTGAATCACTGGATTTCATGGATAAGTGTGACCTAGGAAGATAGTAGACCTCATAGTTGTTCATTTCAGAAAGAGGCAAAGGGATAAAAATGAGGAAAAATAGAGAAGTTGCTGGAGTCATTGCAAATAAATAACTGCATGGAAAATATTTTTAAGTCATCAGCTGTGCAAATTTTGACCAGTGTTGAAACTGAAATGGAACCTAGAAACACATTCAGAAGCATAGTGATATACAACAAATCAAGGCTTCCCAACCTGATGAAGCATTAAGGCTGACATTTGAGGGGGATTTAGATTTCATTGAGAGACATCACGGTAAAAGGTAAAGCACACTATATAATCAGAAAAAGTTTGTTCAATTCCTGTCTCTAATGCTTACTATTTTAGCCAAGTCATGTACCCTTCCCCAGTTTCATTTTTCTCATCAGTAAAATTATAAGGTTGAATAGTTTGCCCAAAGGGTTTCTTTTTAAATCCAATTTATTTTTGTTATTTTTTCTATTACAAATCTTCATTTTTATGTTTTCTATACCCTCAGACACAAAAAGGAGAAAAAAATCCCTTATAGTAAAGTTTCTTTTTCAAAAAAAACCCACCAAGTTCTTCTCAACACTTCATCTTCAGACATAAAATCATAACTTATCATTGAATTGGTAAGATTCCCCTTCTTTCAAAACTGTTTCGTCTAATAATGCAATCATTGCAAAATTAAATTTTCCTCAGTTAATTTTGCATCAGTTCAAATAGATCATTCTAATTTCTTTGAATACGTTTTATTCCATCATTCATTATGATACTATATCTCATTAAAATCATAGACCATAATTCATTTAACAATCCAAAACAGTCAATGAGACTTTTGGTTCCCATTTCTTTATTTCTACAAAAATGTTACTGTAAATATTTTCTACATATATAGTGATTTGTTCCGTTTTTTCATCTCTTAGGAATATGTACCTAATAGTGTTATCACTGGGCCAAAGAGTAAGAAGGATTTAATGTCTTTGAGGATGTAATTCTAAACTGCTTTCCAGAATGGCTGTGCCAGTTCATAACTTCACAAACAGTGTGCTGCCTTTATGCTCCCAACATTTGGTATTTCTCCTTTTGTCATCTTTGCCAATGTGATATGTGTGAGGTAGAATTCAAGGTTCTACATCTATGATCTCCCTATGGAGGGAGTGAATTTTTCCATTAATATCTTTTTTTTAGAGTTGGGGACAAATTCTGAGCTTGGATATTTGACTTGCCATTCACAATTCAATCAGAATGAATAAGTAATCCTACGTTTCTAAGAAGTGGTTGATTGGCTTATGCTACTGTAATAATGTTAATGGGATGTAAGATCTTCCCCACCCGTTAATAGGCCTCACATGGAGTTAATTAAGGGAATCTTACTTAAGGAAAGCTTGCTTGTAGGAAGGCTTTCACACCTTTGCTAACTGCTAATTAGGTGTTGAGTCATGAGAGTTGTGATGTCTTCTGGCTCTGAGAAGTGTTCCTATACTCTGAGGTGAGGTTTTTCTTTGGGGGCTCGATTATGAGAAAGGCCTTGTGACTTCCTGATCCAGACTCTGAGTAGCATATGTTCAGACCCCTGGCTGCTCAGATGTAAAGGCTCTCTCAATCCAAGTATGTATGTAAAGTTTATAGCAATATTGCTTTGATTCAGGCAGTAAAGCCTTGCCTGCTGGTCTTTATTTCTTAGTTTATATTTTCTCTGTCTGTGTTTTCTCAGAAGTTCAGCATGTTGACTTTTCTCCTGAACTAGTGAATGTAATTTTAAAAAGATTGTTAAACAGCTATCTTTTCTAGTAAAGCAGATCTAAGAACCTGTGCTAGCAGCCAGCCTGGTTACGCTGAGATGCTTGCTGTTACAAATACCATGGAGTTATACCTGTGTTCTAGGTCAAGAAAATCCAGTTTTATTTTGTTTTACTTTAATGTAGTACAGAGCTGAGGGTATATTCTCAGCCCTTTCTTCTCCCTCTATCTGATCTCCATGCTAATGAAAGCCTAGAAGAAAAACAGGAAGTCATATGTATGAAGAGTATCAGTTCCGTGTCACTAGACCAGACTTATGACTGTCTCTTAAAACCAATATAAAAGAAAAAACAAAAAAACAAAATTTTTGATTTTATCCTCTGGTGTTACTATGAGGTGTTCATGTGGTATAAGTTCTATCACGCAAAGTTCATTTTCGTTCCAGATGAAGTGCAAGCCTATTTTGTTATTATTGTCATTTTTGTTTTCAGTAAAGTCTGACTCTTTATCATCTCATTTGTGTTTTCTTGGCAGAGATAATGAAGTAGTTTGCCATTTCCTTCACTAGTAATTTTACAGATGGGGAAACTGAGGCAAAGGGGGTTAAGTAATTTACCCAGAGTCACACAATTAATAAGTGTTTGAGGCCAGATTTGAATTCAGGGAAATGAGCATTTTTGATTCCAGGCCCAGAACTTTATCCACTCCACCACCTACCTGCCCATAGGGTAGTACTATAAGATTAGAGGTATATACATACACATAATATGCATAAATATGCATTTTATAAAGACATACATACAAACATCCACATCCACATATGCATATACACACAAGCATACATATATGTCTATCAGTATGTATGTGTGTATATGCATGTGTGTGTATATGGAAAAATGTTAGAGATTTGCTTCTTTGGGAATCCCAATTTTTATTTAAGGTGGAGTTCAAGTCTTTAAGATGGTACTAAGAGACAGGAAACCTGCATAGGTCCCTGAAGATGTGACTTATCAGGTAGAGAATCATATTGACTATTTTTGGTCTAGGGAACTGTGAGTCCTTTTATTATTTTGTATTTTCTGTTGGGTGAAATAGTCTGCTAAATCCAATACTGTAGATTGTAAAATCTGATATTGTTGGGCACTTACACAAGTAGAGGAATTTTTCCCCTATCTGGAGGCACTAGGATAAATAATATATTGTAAGATTTCCTGGGGGTAGGATGGTAAGGACCTTGATAGTCATTATGCTTCTTCTTTTGTAGGGGATAGATTAAAGGGAATAGACTGAACAATGGATTCCCTAACAATATTAAAAACAACAACAACGAAAGAATAAAGGAAAGTATCCTTCATTTTTTTCATTTGACTTTTGAATTTCTGTGAGTAGGATTCATTCAATTCTTTCAGTATTTAGGTAGTTATGCCAGCATGAAGAGACTGGTGTGGCCTCAAAGTACATTGTTTCCTCCCAAACTTAACCACCTTCCAAACACAGTAGACAATTGAATGAACCATGTACATGATTAACTTTGTGTGTGAGTCCCTTCACTGTTTAAAAGGCACTTCATTGCAAGAAGAGGCATTGCTGTGATTGATCAAAGGTGTTACCTACCATTGCTTGGATTGAGTGATCTGAATTAATTGTGGTTACGTTAAATATAATTGTGCAAATGTACTTCTCCTGGGGACCTAGAGAAATGAAATGTGTATGTCATTACTTTACCCCAGTGTGCAAGATTTTAGGGAATTAAATGATGAAATAAGCATAGTATTAAAAGTTCTAATTAGCTTTTCCCCTCCACCCCCACCCCTTAAGTGTTTTCCTGGCCTTCTCTATAATGTCTATTGCCTACAGCCTAATTAAAATACAGTGGATATGTGACTCCTTTTGATAGCAGTCTCTCCTAATCCTCCTCTTGTTTAGATAGTAAAGGTTAGGAAAATGACATACAGAAGTGAGCAGTGAAATTTAATTTTAAATTGCTGAGAAGTCATGTGTTGGCCATCACATGCTCACTTCTATCCAAACAATTCTGCCACTTCTTCTACCTTGGCCAAGTGATAACTCTTTGGGAATTGGTCTTGTGAAGTAGCTGCTTATTTTTTGACAGGTAAATTAGTTCATACCTTTGTCGTCTTGCCCCCCCCCCCAAAAAAAATATGTAGCTCTGTTGTTTAAATGGATATTTAATTCAAGTAGAAAGATAATAGAACATATCAGAAGTGAAATTTATAGGGTAATATAAATATTTATAACTTTTCTAGCCTAGCAAGCATGTAGAATGCAATTTCTTGACAATCACTGCTTCCTGAGGTGTTCTGGAGGCAACGATAGCAGCGACCTTGAAGCAAGGACAAGTAGCAGAATAAGCGAAAGTTACATGTAAGTAGCAGTCACGATGTGCTCATGTGCAGCCCATTGGTAGTACCTCCAGAACAAAATGAATGGCAAGCCATTCACACGCACACAGTAAAAAGTGACAGGTGTGGATCGCCTTTTCAAGGAACTTAAAAATGTAGTTCAATTCAACAAATATTTACGAAACACTTTACGTGAGATATTCTGTTAGGTACTGAAGATACACAATAAAACACGATATTCCCTCTCATTCAGAAGCTACCATTCTGTTGAGGGAGGTAACAATTAAATATATAATGAATTAAATCAAGGAGACAGAGAACACTAAAAACTGTGAACATCAGGGAGGCTTCATGGAACAGTTTGCTTCTGAGTTCAGCTTTGAGGAATGGCAAATATTCTGAGAGGTAGAGTTGAGGAGAGTGTAAGTTTCAGGAATGGGAAAAGACATTATAAATGTTCAGATATGTGAGATAAAATATTAGTACCATCTGACTGGAATCCAGAGTACCTAATGAAGAATAAAATAAAACAGGACCAAAAAGGTGAGTGAAAGTCATAATGCAGAGGGACCTAAATGCCAGGCTAAGGAGTTTACATTTTATCCTATCCTGTCCTATCAAAAACTGGGAACTACTAGAGACTTTTAAGCAGAGGAGTAATGTGGTTGGTCAGGTACAATATGAAGATTATTTGTATAGCTGGGATGATAATAGTTTGAAAAAAGGAGAAATTAGATTCAAAAACAATCAGGAGGTTATTTCGACCATGTGGGTAAAAAGTGATGAGAGACAGAACTAGAGTTGTAGCCATATGAATGAAGAAAAGGGAGCCAGATGCAAAAATATGCTGTTGCATGGATAGGATTGGCAAATTTTTCTACCTGATTGGATATGGGGAGGTAAGATAGGAGAAAAAAATCAAAGATTACATCAAGTTTGCAAACTTTGGTAGTTAGGGGGAATGACATTTTTCTTAGAAAATGAATTATATGTTGAAAATTTGGTACCTAGAAGTTATGGCTAGATATATAGGTTTGATGAGATCATCTACATAGTGATGATAATTAGGTCCATCCATACTGATGAACTCTCCAAGATAGAGTTTATAGACATAAGATGGGAGAGACACACCAGACACCTAGAGAACATTTATGAAAGTGACAAGATATAGGTGATGATGCAGCAAAAATATCTGGAGTGACTTAAAAGTTAGCAGAATGGTTATAAAAGAAATCAGAAGAGTGTGGTTAGCAGTATAAAAAACTGCACAAGAAATAGTAAAACCAAAAGAAATCATATGATGATCTGAATAGATGCTGACAAAGCTTTTGCCAAAATATAGCACCCATTCCTATTAAAAACACAAGCGATCAAAGGAATAAAGGGAACATTCCTTAAAATGATAAGCAGTATCTATCTAAAACTATTAACAAATATTATCTGTAATGGGAATAAGTTAAAAGCCTTTAGAATAAGATCAGTGGTAAAGCAAGAATGCCATTATCACCACTATTATTTAATATTGTACTAGAAATATTAGTTATAACAATAAGAGAGGAAAAAGAATTGAAGGAATTAGAATAGGAAATGAAGAAACAAAACGATCACTCTTTGCAGATGATGTATTGGCATATTTAGAGAATCCTAGAGAATCAACTAAAAGTACTTGAAATAATTAACGACTTTAGCAAACTTGCAGGATATAATAAAGTGATATAAATCATCAGCATTTCTTTATATGATCAAAAGCATTCAGCAGCAAGAGACAGAAAGAGACATTTCATTTAAAATAACTATGAATAATATAAAACACTTGGGAGTCTACCTGCCAAGATAAACCCAGGAACTATATGAACATAATTACAAAACACTTTTCATACAAATAAAGTGAGATCTAAACAATTGGAAAAATATTGTTGCTCATTTAGTCCAAGTCAATATAATAAAAATGAAAATTCTGCCCAAATTTACTTATTCAGTGCCATACAAATCAAACTAACAAAAAAATTGATAGAGTTAGACAAAATAACAACAAAATTAATCTGAAGAACAAAAGGTCAACAATATAAAGGAAGTTAATGAAAAAATACACAGTCTAGCATACCAGATCTCAAACTATTTTATAAAGCATAGTCATCAAAACTGTCTGATACTGGCCAAGCAATACAGCAGTGGATCAGTGTAATAGATTAGGTACACAGTACACAGTAGTCAATGACTATAGTAATCTGCTGTTTGACAAGCACAAAGGTCCCAACTTTGGGGATAAGAACTCACTCTTTTACAAAAACAGGAAAACAGTAGGATGTAAACCAATTATGGAGCAACATTGTATACCAAGATAAGGTCAAAATGGTTGCATGATTTAGACATAAAAGGTGACAATATATTCAAATTATTCAAGTAATAATCTACCTGTCAGATCTATGGAGAGAGGAAGAATTCATACTCAAAGAAGAGAGAGATAGAGCATTATGAAGTGCAAAATCGGTATTTTTGATTACATTAAATTGAAAAGCTTTCATACAAACAAACCAATGCAACAATGATTAGGAGGAAAACATAAAGCTGGGAGACAATCTTTACAAAAAGTGACTGTAATAAAGGTCTCATTTCTCATATATATGAAGAACTGAGTCAGATTTATAAGAATATAAGCCATTTGCCAGTTGATTGATGGTCAAAGGAACTGGCAGTTTTCAGAAGAAATCAAAGTTATCTACAGGCATACAGAGAACTGTTTTAAATCACTTTTGATTAGAGTAGCACAAATTAAAACAATTCTGAGATACCACCTCACACCTTTCAGATTATCTAATATGACAGAAAGGGAAAATGATAAATGTTGAAGGGAATGCAGGAAAATTAGACCACTAATGCCCTGTAGGTGGAGCTGTGAACTGATCAACCCATTTTGGAGAGCAACTTGGAACTATGCCTAAAGAGAAACCAAACCTCTGATGCAACAATACCACCACGAGATCTGTATCCCAAAGGCATCATACAAAAAGAAAAAAGGACCTATGTGTGCAAAAATATTCATAGCAGTCCTTTTCATGGTGGCAAAATATTGGAAACTGAGGGAATGTCCAGAAGTTGGGGAATGGCTGAACAAGCTGTGGTATATGAATGTAATGGAATACCATTGTGCAATAGAAATGATGAACAGGAGATTTTCAAAGAAACCTGGAAAGACTTGTACAAACTGATGCAAAGTGGAATGAGCAGAACAAGGAAAATACTGCACACAGTATCTGTAATACCGTATGATGATCAATTATGAATGTCTCAGCCCTTCTCAGCAACACAATGATCCAAGACAAGTAGATACAAAGGACTCAGGGAGGAAAATGCTATTCTATTTACTGAATGGATGTTGCCACATTAGATATGGAACTGATGGATTCTGAATGCAGACCTAAGCATATTTAGTTACTTTATTCTTCATGTTTTTGTTCTTTTGATCTGTTTCTTCTACTACTACTGTGACTAATGTAGAAATACATTTTACATGATAGCACATGTATAAACTATATCAATGACTACTATTTTCAGGAATGCTGGGAGGGAAGAGTGATGGAGGGAGAAAAATTTGGATCTCAAAAATCTTATAAATCGAATGCTAAAAATGTTCTTGATATGCAATTGGGAAAATATATAATTAATTTCTTTGAAAAAGCTACACAGGGCAAAGAGGATGAAGGATGAGTTAAAGCTATGAGATTTAGTAAGTAACATAAAAAAAATTCAGTTTAGAGGTGGGGTTCAAAGTTAGATTTCAACATATTATGAATTCTTTCCAGGAGGTTGGCAGTAAAAGATATAGAAATATATGTTAGGATGAACTTGAAGTGATTTGCAGGGTCAAGTGAGAACTTTTTGAGAATAGGGTAGAATTGAACATGTTTACAGATAGTTGGTGTTGAAGGGTAGGGAGGTAAGGAGGGAGAGAGAAAGACAGAGGCTTAGACACAGAAAGAAAATAATTCTGGAATAATCGTGGAAGATTCATAGAAGATCATTTGAGATTGGTTGGGATCAAGGTACAGGCAGTAAGCATTTGGATTTGAAAGGGGCCACCTTTTCCTTGTCCATAGTAGACATAAAGGTGATGAGGATAGCCAGTGTGGGTTTTTTTTATAATTAATTTTTAGTTTTCAACATTCACTTCCACAAGATTTTGAGTTCCAAATTTTCTCCTCATCTCTCCACTCCCCCAACCCAAAAAGGAAAGCATTCTGATTCTGATTATGCCTTCATCAATCTGCCCTCCCATCTATGACCTCCCACTCCTTTTATTATCTCCTTCTATTTTCCTACAAGGCAAGATACATTTCTATTACCTGTATATCTTATTTCCCAGTTGCATGTAAAATAATTTTTAATATTCACTTTTACAATTTTGAGTTCAAAAATTCTCTTCCCTCCTCCCTCCCTACCCTCCTAGACATGTATAACCTATATAGACATTCAAGACACTTCCATAATAGTCATGTTGTGAAAGAGTCTATGTCCCTTGGTCATAATCACCCCTCATTTATTCTCTTCTGTCCTTTGACCCTGTCCCTCTTCAAAAGTGTTTGCTTTTGATTACTACTCCCCCTATTTGTCCTCCCTTCTATCATTCTTCCTTCTTTTATTTCCTTCCCCCCTTCTTTCTTATAGGGTAAGATAGATTTCCATACCCAACCGAGTGTGTATGTTATTCTCTCCTTAAGCCAGATTTAATGAGAGTAAGTTTCACTTCTTTCCCTCTCATCTCCACCCTTTTCCCCTCCACTGTAAAAGCTTTTTGTTGCCTCTTTTATGTGAGACAATTAACCTCATTCTACCTTTACCTTTCTCCTTCTCCTAGGACATTCCTGTCTCACCCCTTGATCTTATTTTTTAGATATCATCCCTTCATATCCATTTCACCCCATGCCTCTGCTTTATACATACATAGGTCTCATGAGCTACTAATATCATCTTCCGTATATGAATATAAACAGTTAAAATTTAATAAGTCTCTTATGATTTCACTTTCCTGTTTACCTTTTCATGTTTATCTTGGGACTTGTATTTGAAAATCAAATTTTCTATTCAGTTCAGATCTTTTCATTAAGTTTTTGAAAGTCTTCTATTTCACTGAATATCCATTTTCCCCCTGAAGGATTGTCCTCAGTTTTGCTGGGTAGAAGATTCTTGGTTTAAATCCTAGTTCCTTTGACCTCTGGAATATCATATTCCAAGCCCTCCAATCCCTAAATATAGAATCTGCTAGATCTTGTGTTATCTTGATTGTGTTTCCACAATACTTGAATTGTTTCTTTCTAGTTGCTTGCAATATTTTCTCCTTGACCTGGGAATTCTGGAATTTCAGTACAAAATTCCTAGAAGTTTTCTTTTTAGGATCTCTTTCAGGAGGCAATCAGTGGATTCTTCTCACTTCTGTTTAGCCTTCTGATTTTAGAATATGAAGGCAGTTTTCCTTGTTTATTTATTGGAAGATGATGTCTAGGTGCTTTTTTAAAAATCATTGCTTTTAGGTAATCTAATAATTTTTAAATCATACTCCTGGTTCTATTTTCTAGGTCAGTTGTTTTTCCAAGGATATATTACACATTGTCTTATATTTTTTTCATTCTTTTGGTTTTGTTTTATAGTTTCTTGATTTTGCATAGAGTCATTAGCTTTCATTTGCTCCATTCTAATTTGCAAGGAATCATTTTCTTCAGTGAGCTTTTGGACCTCCTTTTCTATTTGGTCAATTCTACTTTTGAAGGCAGTCTTCTCCTCATTGGCTTTTTGGACCTCTTTTGCTGTTTGAGTTAGGCTATTTTTTAAAGTGTTATTTTCTTCAGTATATTTTTTATCTCCCTTAGCAACCCATTGACTCATTTTTCATGATTTTCTTGCATCCCTTTCATTTCTCTTCCCATTTTTCCTCTGCTTCTACTTTTGATTTTCAAAATCCTTTTTGACTTGTTTGTGGCCTGAAAGCAATTCATATTTTTCTTGGACGCTTTGGATGTAAGAGCTTTGACTTTGTTTCCTTTTTCTGGTTGTATATTTTGATCTTTTTTTTATCACCAATGTAAGATTTCCTAGCCAATAACTTGACTTTTTAACTCTTTGTTATAGTTTGGACTCTAATTCCAATGTGGAGCATGTACTGACCCAAATTTCAGGATTTTTGTGCAGCTCTTTTCATAGATATTTCTAGGGAACTGTAAATTTTCAGTTCTTCCAAAGCTGTATGATCAAAGAAAAGGTGTTTACTCTTCTTCCAGTCTGTGTTCTTGTCTATGAGTAACAACAAGCCTTTTTTTCAGCCTTGGAATTGTGAAGAGGATTCCCTCCTCAGTACTGCCACAAACTTTGTCATGCTGTCATGCCAGTGCTCCTTTTTGTCATAGGACGACTACCAAGAACGACAATACAGATCCAGGTACGGACAAAGCAAGATAATTCTGCCCCAGTGCCAGAAAATAGAGGTCTACAATACCCTTCTGATCAACCACTTGATTCCCTTACTATCTGTGGGCTCAGAGCTCTAGAAGAAGCCTCCACCACCACCCCTGACTCATCCACCTCAGTGATGAGGCTGGACTGAGCTCTTCTCACCCACACTACACAGACCTTTCCTACTGACGTTCTAAGTTTTCTTTTGCTTCATAGTTTGAGAGGTCTGGAAACTGCTACAGCTGCCAGTGATTCAATCACCTGAGGCATGATGCAGGTCTGCTAGGGCCAGCTCTGTGCGAGTGTGGCCACACACTGAACTGTGTTGCTCTCAGATTGACATAACAGTCCTTTCCTGTCAATCTTCCAGGTTGTCTTGAGTGGGAAATTAGTTTCACTCTGTTGTTTTTTTGGGTTCTGCTGCTCTAGAATTTGTGGAGTCATTTTACAGATATTGGAGGGGTTTGGAAGAGAACTCAAGCAAGTCTCTGCTTTTACTCTGCCATCTTGGCTCCCCCTTTCTTCTGCCAGTGTGTTTTGAGGTAGAGTGTAGAAGAAGAGCAGGGTTCATGACAGATGACTACTCTTTTCTGAATAAAAAACATATTTGTCAGGGTATGTGGTGGAAGAAGCATTGAAGCTTTGAGAAAGAAGGGAACATTTATGAAGGAAGGAAAAAAACACTGTGAAGAAGAGAATGTCTAATCAACGTGAAATTTCATGAATTTATTGTGAATTCCTCTGTGGTTCCTTCATTACTTTATTTTTTTTGTTAATTTTTAACATTTATTTTCACACAATTTTGGGTTACAAATTTTCTCCCCTTTTATCCCCCCCCCCAAACCCGAGCTTTCTAATTGCCCCTGTGACCTATCTGCTCTCTCCTCTATCCTCCCTCCCTGCCCTTGTCTCCATCTTCTCTTTTGTCCTGTAGGACCAGATAGCTTTCTTTACCCCTTAACCTGTATTTCTTGTTACCCAGTGGTAAGAACATTACATTTGGTCCTAACACTTTGAGTTCTAACCTCCTTAGCTCCCTCCCTCTCCACCCCTTCCCCTTGAAAGACAGGCAATTCAATATAGGCCATATCTGTTTAGTTTTGCAAATTATTTCCATACTAGTTGTGTTGTATAGGACTAATTATATTTCCCTCCACCCTATCCTGTCCCCCTTTACTTCTATTTTCTTATGGTCCTTTCCCTCCCCATGAGTGTCGACCTCGTATTGCATTCTCCTCCCCATGCCCTCCCCTCCATCCTCCCCCCCACCCTGCTTGTGCCCCTGTCCCCCACTCTCCTGTATTATGAGATAGGTTTTCCTATCAAAATGAGTGTGCATTATATTCTTTCCTTTAGTGGAATGTGATGAGAGTAGACCTCATGTTTTTCTCTTGCCTCCCCTCTTTATCCCCCTACTAATAAGTCTTTTGCTTGCCTCTTTTATGAGAGATAATTTGCCCCATATAACTTCTCCCTTTCTCCTCCCAATATTTCTCTCTCACTGCTTGATTTCATTTTTTTTTAATATATGATCCCATCCTCTTCAATTCACTCTGTGCACTCTGTCTCTATGTATGTGTGTGTGTGTGCATGTGTGTGTGTGTGTGTGTACTCCCACCCAGTGCTCAGATACTGAAATGTTTCAAGAGTTATAAACATTGTCTTTCCATGTAGGAATGTAAACAGTTCAACTTTAGTAAGTCCCTTATGATTTCTCTTTGCTGTTCGCCTTTTCATGGTTCTCTTCATTCTTGCGTTAGAAAGTCAAATTTTCTTTCCAGCTCTGGTCTTTTCATCAGGAAAATTTGAAAGTCTTCTATTTCATTGAAAGACCATTTTTTCTCCTGAAGTATTATACTCAGTTTTGCTGGGTAGGTGATTCTTGGCTTCAGTCCTAGTTCCTTTGACTTCTGGAATATCCTATTCCATTCCCTTCTATCCCTCAAGGTAGAGGGTGCCAGATCTTGTGCTATCCTGATTGTATTTCCACAATACTTGAATTGTTTCTTTCTAGCTGCTTGCAATATTTTCTCTTTCACCTGGGAATTCTGGAATTTGGCCGCAATGTTCCTAGGAGTTTCTCTTTTTGGATCTCTTTCATGCGGTGTTCTGCGGATTCCTTGAATATTTATTTTGCCTTCTGGTTCTAGAATCTCAGAGCAGTTTTCTTTGATAATTTCATGGAAGATGATGTCTAGGCTCTTCTTTTGATCATGGTTTTCAGGTAGTCCCAGAATTTTTACATTGTCTGTCCTGATTCTATTTTCCAGGTCAGTTGTTTTTCCAATAAGATATTTCACATTATCTTCCATTTTTCGAATCTGAGCGGTATGTTCTGAGATATCTGTCTTTCTCGAAAAGTCCTTAGCGTCCATCCGTACCATTCCAGTTTTGAAAGATCTGTTTTCTTCAGTGAGCTTTTGAATCTCCTTTTCCATTTGGTTAATTCTGCTTTTGAAAGCATTCTTCTCCTCATTGGCCCCTTGCACCTCCCTTGCCAGCTGAGTTAGGCTAGTTCTCAAGGTGCCAATTTCTTCAAGATTTTTTTGGTTCTCCTTTAGCAGGGAGCTGATCTGCTTTTCATGCTTCTCCCTCATCCCTCTCATTTCCCTTCCCAGTCTTTCCTCCACCTCTCTAACTTGATTTTCAAAATTCCTCTTGAGCTCTTCCATGGCCCGAGCCCATTGGGTGGGCTGGCACACAGAATCCTCGATTTCTGTGTCTTTGCCTGATAGCAAGCATTGTTCCTCCCCATCAGAAAGGAAGGGAGGAAGTGTCTTTTCTCCGGTAAAGTACCCTTCAATAGTTTTATTTCTTTTCCCTTTTCTTGGCATTTTTTCCAACCAGTGGCCTGACCTCTGAATGTTCTCCTCACACCCACCTCGCCTCCTGGTCCTCCCAGCCAGCGTTTGGGGATTGAGATTCAAATGCTGCTTCCCGCCTTAGGATTTTTGGCGGGGGCAGGGCTGCTATTCAGTGTGAGAATTAAGTTCAGGTTGTCAAGGGCAGGGCCGCCTCTCAGGCATAGCTCCCTCTGGGGGTTTATGCACAGACCTTCCACAATGGATCCAGGCTCCTGCCCATTTGGTGAGCCCCCGTCCGCAGCCGTCTCTCAGCCCCCACCTCCCGGGGGGGCCTGAGCCTTGGGGGCACCCCACTCCCCTCTCAACCCGCCAAAGAGACTCTCTCACCCACCCCCCTCAGTCACCTGTTGGTGGGGGGGCCCGTGCCGCCGCTGAAGATCCCGCCTCCGGAGCCCTCTCAGATCTGTGCCTCTGGGAGCCATGGCCGCTGCTGCCACCTCAGGTCCGGGCTGGGCTCCGCGTCTGCAGCACGACGGACCTTTTGCGAGAGGTTTGCAAGTCCCTCTGTGGGTGGGGGGACCCGCGTGGCCACTGTAGATCCCGTCCCCGTAGCCCTCTCGGATCTCCTCCCCTCAGTGTCGCGGCCGCGGCAGGGCTGCACTCCGCTACCCGTCCCGGCGCCCAGTCCGCGGCGCGAAGGACCCCCCCGCGAGAGGTCCGCAGGTCTCTCCGGAGCAGGAATCTCCCTCGCTCCAATACTCCGTGGTCTCTGGGTGCAGAATTCGCCCTGGCTTGGTTCCCTCTAGCCCTTCTGTGGTTTGTGTGTTCGGAGCTATGTGTATGTGTGTCTTTCTACTTCGCCATCTTGGCTCTCTCCCTTCATTACTTTATAATTGTGAGTAGAAGATCAGATAGCTCAGTTAAGCAAGGCTTAAGAATATAGAGATGAAAACAGTGACAGGATAAAGGGGCACAAGGGACAAACACAGAAAGGGAAGATGTTTATGTTTAACCTGATCAACTACAAGGAAAGGAATGCAAAGAAAGGAAAGCAAAACTAGAGTAGGTAGAATTGTCTTGGGAAATGATTGGTGAAGTAGCTAGAAGGATTGAATGGTATATTGAGTATGGTGAACAGGTTAAGGAAGACTGAAGCAGAGTGAGATGGAGTTGGGGAAATGACTGGTATGAGATGAGAATTTCTGAGTTCCAAAATAAGGGTTGTATTAGTTATGCAAAGAAGAAACATATGGCAAGGCCTTACTTCATATGCATGAGGCAAATTGAAACTGTTGTTGGTCATAAGAGTAAAAAAAGTGGAAAAAACTGGAAGTCAAGGGTGATTACAGTGCCACCATCATGTAGATTTGACTTCTCAAGGATCAGGACATATGTTTAATTAGAGAGGAAGATTTTCAGCCAATTTGCAAACTCCTTTAGGAAAGGACAGAGAGAGAAACCTGGAAGCTTGTAACTCACAACCATAAGGATTTTGACCAAATCCTAGAGATGGATGAATGGGGCCTGAAAAAAGAATCTAATGTTGAGTGATGGCACTAGATGGAATATCTGAAAGTGGTAGAAAGGAGCCACATAAAATCCAAATTTGTTTTTATAGAATTTATTTTTGTGATTATACAGTTTTTATATTACACGTCCTCTATACATATGTGTGATTTTTTTAGTTAAGGGTCAAGATCAGGTAATATTCAAGAAGAAAGAAATAACGACATATTTATTAAATACGTCTATGTTGTAGCTCCATTTTAAAATATAAAATAGATTAACATACGTAAAACACTGCCTTCATCACAAGGTATAGTGGGAGAAACTATTAACTGATAGAATATGACATCAAAAATTAGACATATATGTGAAAATGCAGATGTAATATTTACTTATAGGATAAATAACTAATAAAGTTAGGAAAGCTTAATGGAAGCAAAGTTATTTGATTTTGCAACAGAAGCATTCATGAGAACCTAATTAACAATTATTTATCTCTTTAATTCTTTTTTAGGTATGGTAGGGACATGTTGATGCATAGATGTAGTAGTATTAATAGTAATGATATGATTTTATACACACATGTATATGTATGGGTATACATATATACATATCTGTGCACATGCATACATACATATTTACATATGTGTATATATACATATATATGTATACATATTTATTACAGGAGCTGTAGTGTGTTCAATCTTAATAAAATGTATACTCCTACATTAAAGAAGTCCTTCATTTCCACTACAGCAGCTTTTTATGTCTGCAACTAAATATGTATCATATAGTATACATGAAATTTGCAAATGTTATTTTTACTGTACATTCTTATTAGACAAACTTGGCATTTTCCCAAAGTTAAACTACATCTAATTTTCTTAGCCTGATATTTTGGAGGATTTTCCTGCTTTATAAGTTAATGTTATGAATGTAGTTTTCTGAAAATTGATCACAAACTGGCAGTATTTCATCCTTTATCCTCAATTCTTAACAGTTTCTTGAGCATTGAAATGTTTATTAAGTTGAATTCTTCTAACAGGAGAATGGAAATTAAAGACATTTAAATTTTTTTGTTTTGGTACCTCTTTCTAAAAAATATCTCACTTTTTCATTGTTCCTCTTCTCTTTCTATGTAATCTAGTCCTTCAGTCTGTAATTCATGACCCCTATAATTATCTGGTCTATTTCTTTTCTCTATATAATTCATATAATTAAAGCATCAGAGGTATACATTCCAGACTGTCTAGATGCTTTCTGTCACTGCCTAGTAGGACTTAGCCTATGGATTTCCCCTTCTATTTTGCCTTACTATCAGAGCAATGCCAATTGCTTCAGTGTCACAGAGGTTGTGCCCCATGCTAGGACCCCTTTCCAAGTGCTGATCTCTACCCTCTTTTGTTGCATTTTGTCTGCATTTGCTAGGAGATCTCCCTGTGTCCATTGTCTCCCACTCCTCCAGGTTTCAGTTGCCCACAGGATTCTAACCTCATCCCCTCCAAAAACAAATAGACTTTTCAAGCAATAAATACCCCAGGTCACATCCATTGTAATTTTACTATTTCTCTTCACCCATAAAACACTGATCTTCAGTAGAAACTTCTCCTACGTCTTAATTGAGGCTTCCTTCCCCCTCCCCCTTTTTCATTCTTTCCTCTTTCCTCCTCACCCATCCATTCCCCCTTAGACTCTTCTCTTTCTGAGATGACAGAAGTCATCTTTCCCTGATTGTTATCCCTTGATTTTAACCTAGAGCATAACTCATTTCTCTTTATTTTTCTGTTCCCCTCCATCTCCTCATGTACCCTTCAATGTTGTAATACAGTTATACAAAAGAAGCATTTACTTATCAGCAGGGTATCACCAGATTCTGTTCATAATATTTCTTGAAAACCTCTTCATTGATATTTCTCAAAAGATTCCTGTCTTTCCCCCTTCTGTACATTTAGAAAGAAATCTCTTAATGTCTTTCTATTGTTACTGTTGCTGTCTTTACCTGCTGCATTTCTATTGTTTTGAAAATTTTTTTATAAAATATTTCAGATTCTTCTTTAATAATAATACTTAATAATAATACTTAAACCATTATATAAAATAACAAATTACTACATAAAGACAAATGATGAACAAAGTTTTCACTAATATAGGTTCAAAGGATCTGATAAGTCACCATGGCTTGAATCTTGAGCTCCGGTGCCCTTCGATATTCTATTCTCTCCTCTTTCTTTCTAGTGGATACTGAGAAGTCTTGTGTTATCTGAATGTGCTTTCCTTTTTATTTCTCCTGACGGCTTGCAGAATTTTTTTTTTCTTAATTGGATTATTAAATTTAATGACTATGTGTCTAAGAGTTTGCTTCCTTTTATTTTTTTCAGAGGCAATTCTTTTTCTTGGAATTTCATTTTTTTTGAGTTCAGAAATTCTGGTCAGTTCTCTTCTATTATTTACTTCATTACCATGTCAAGTGTTTTTAGTCCTGTCATGTTCTTCTGGGAGATCTAGGATTCTAAGGTTGTCTCTGAGTATCCTGTCTTTGAGATAAGTATATTTTGCTTGCATAGATAGCATATTTCTTTTAATATTATTGTGTTTTAGTCTCTTCTTCTTGAATGTCCTTCACTTCTATGTATTTGAATTCCCAAGCTATTTATCTCTCTTTTGTTTATTTGGTGCAGTTTGCTATTGCAGTTTCCAGTTTTTCTATTTTATTCATTATTTTTTCTATGTAAGGTATAAATTCTGCTCTCATAATTCTCATTTCTTTTAGTAACTCAGTTACTTGGTTGCAACATTTTGTAGTTGACATGTTCTCCCAAATTCCGCATGGTTTTTAGTCTTATTAAATGTTGGATCATCTACTTACCTACCTACCTATCTATTTGTCTGTCTGTCTGTCTGTCTCTCTCTGTTTATCTATCTATCTATTTCTATTTATAGGTAGATAATTGTATAGATATATTGCAATATTTATTCATGATGCCTGAACTTGTTTACTAGTTCTGGAAGCTATATTTCATTCTGTTGTTATTGGTTATCTGTTTATGTTCAAAAGTCTTTGGGGTGTCTTCTTCCTGAAATCTTTGATACTTTCAGTCTTTTTTCTCCCTTTTCTTCCTTCTTATTCACTTCCTGAATCCCTCCCCAATGACTGTAGTTTTTCTGAGGGCTGTATCTCAAAGCATCTCAGCCTCTTCCCACACTAATTCATTGATCTCTAGCTTAGGTCTCTGACCCAAGTTTTTGTTTGTTTGTTTTTGTGGTCAAAACTCCTCCCTGCTATGTGCTATTCTCTTTTCCATGGCATTCCTTGAGTGCTACAAGACAATCCTGGTCACTTGTCTCATTCCCTCTGTTACTTAGTTCTCTATCCTGGCACTATATCCAGAGCTGTTTTCCTCAGCACCTACAGTTCTGAGCTGTCCAGCACTGTTGCTTTGAGTACAAATCTTTAATAGGCTTTTGATTTTGAAAGACTGTGATCAATCTGATTGTGAAGGCCTGAACAACCTTCCACAGCCTGAAACCTGGATCTCCAAGGCACTGGAAGTGGGCAAGGTAAGACGGGAATATAGGAATTGGTTTTTATGTAAATCAGAGTCATTTCCTTGAGGCTGATAGAGCAGCCTTGATGCCAGTAGCTTGGGAGGTGGAGGAGGACTGAGTAACATCTGGGAGTGACATCAGTTACTGCATTTTGGTGGATATATTTTCTACTTTATTTTGGATTCTGGGTGTCTTAGACCATGGAAACAGCTGAAGTTAATTTATCTTTGGCATATAACTTGTTTTGTTTTTTTTTTAATATTTCCCCAATTGCATTCAAGAACAATTCTTATCATTCATTTAAAAAATAAGTTCCTTATTCTTTCTCTTTCCCCCCTCACGTAGATTATACATGTGCAATCATGTAAAATTTATTTCCATAATAGTCATTTTGTGAAAGAAAACTTGAACATACAGAAACAAAAAGAAAAAATGGTATACTTTAGTTTGCATTTAGACTCCATCAATTCTTTCTCTGAAGGGGGTTAGCATTTTTTGTCATTGGTTCTTTGGGATTGTCTTAGATTATTATATTGCTGAGAATAGCTAAGTCATTAGCAGTTGTTCATTGTTCAGTATTGCTACAACTATGTACAATGTTGTCCTGATTCTCGTCACTCTGTATCAGTAGCATATAAACCTTTCTAGCTTTTTTCTGAAATCATCCTGCTTCTCATTTCTTATAGCACAATAGTATTCAATTATAATCACATACTATAATTTGTTCATCCTCTCTCCAGCTGATGGGCATACCTTCAATTTCTAATTCTTCACCACCATAGAGAGATGGGGCAACCAGGTGGTGCAGTGGATAGAGCACCAGTGCAGCAGTCAGGAGGACCTGAGTTCAAATCTCACCTCAGACACTTGATACTCACTAATTGTGTGACCTTGGGCAAGTCACTTAACCTCAACTGCCTCATCCTAGGTCATCTCCAGTCATCCTGATGAATATCTGGTCACTGGATTCAGATGGCTCTGGAGGTGAAATGAGGCTGGTGACCTACACAGCCCTCCCTCACTCAAAAAAAAAAAAAACAAAGTCAAGTGCAAGTCATGTCATTATTTCTCTGATGGCATGGTCTTCTTTGGCAATGGAGGATGAGCACACATACCATAGAGAGAGGTACTATAAATATTTTTGTACATCTAAGTCCTCTTGCATTCTTAAAATGTTTTTTTGGATACAGAACTAGTATTGGTATTGCTGGATCAAAAAGTATACAGTTTTATATTCCTTTAGTAATAGTACCAATTTGCTCTTCAGTATGGTTTAATTGGTTCACAACTCCATCAATAATTAATATAATTTCTGCTTTGGAGAGAGTTGAGAGATTGTGAGGATTGGAGAAAATGTTTAGTTTGCCTCACATGACCTAAAAGTCCCCTCTATCTGACAGAAATTTTAAAAAATAACATACATTTAAATGATGGTTATTTTTCTTCTTCTTCCTCAGTATATTGCAAATTGATGGCAGTTGGGAACAGATCATCAAATGCTATGTATGAATATTTAAAGTGCTTTCCTTTCTGTGCCTTCCCTGAGAAGGCTAGGAACTGTCTACCATTTCCTTTCTCCTGTGGGCAGAAGCAAGATGGAAGCCATAAATTCATGAAAGAAGTTATCCCCTGGTCCATTCTATTGTAGGGAGGATCATCAGCAATGAACAGCCTTGTCTGAAACACCACATTCCTCTCACAAGCACAGAGAACAACAGATGATGTGAGGTTTTACAATGATCAAAAATGAATATTTTACCAGGGAACAAACATTGCTGTATCACTGGCTCTATTTCTCCCTCCCTGCCCAAACCTCTCACTCTCTCTCTCTCTCCCTCCTTCAAATCACTTGACCTCCTTCAGCCTTGGATTTCTCATCATTAAAATGGAAATAGTAACAGCTCATGCCTCAGAGGACTATTGTAAGGATCAAATTAGACAGCATGTATAAAGTGCTGTATAATACTTAGAGCATTATATAAAATAATAATTTACTACATAGAGACAAATGACAAACAAAGTTTTCACTAATATAGGTTCAAAGGAAAATTGGTTTCGTGACTAGTGATGAATATTTTACATTTAGCATGTCATATTTGAATATATAAATGAAACTTCATAAATAAAGCTTCTAGGGTGTCTGTGGTGCCTAGAAACAGTCCTCCTTAATGATTTTAAATGTCCTCCTTGAAATTTTTTTCCCATGTTAATTTTCAATATCCATGAGGATGGGGAAAATATCAAGATTAGTCAATGTGCAGTAATTCATGGATTCATATGAATAAGTGTTGTCTGTCTTAATAAGATTTTGTGGTGCTCAGAGATAGAAGCAATCCCAGTTTAGCACATACGCACTGAATGTCCTGTGCCTAATATTTTCTATTACTATGCAATTCCCACTTCAAGAATCAATCTTTTAACTAGGTACTGGCTCCAGATTGTGCCTATCAAAATGTCTTGCATTAGACATGGCCTAGTAGAACCCACTAAACACCTTTATACATAAATTCATTTTTGACATAATCTGGTAGAAAGTAGATCTCTGAGTAAATACATGTAATTAAGAGTCTGGCACATGCCTAGACCACCCAAAATGATGATATTTACATATCTATAATCTCTATGACTCTCAGAGACATCTTTCATGAGACTGGAGTGGTACATGAGTGGACATTTTATACTGGGCTACCATAAGGTCGAGAGCAGCCCTTTCTCGTTGGTAGCATGAGCAGAATTGTTGTCATCTAAAAGAAGCCTTGATTAAACTCATGTCATGGTTTTTGTGATTCACACTTGAGAGATACCATGACTTTTTCACAAATACCATGTATTAGGTGGCAAGGGCCTTAAGGCCTTCTTCTGCACCACTCTGAGTTGATTTGCCCCTTAGGAAATAGACCTGGAGTTTTTGGTGTTTCTTAATGTTCTTTTCCATTCTAGGTGTAGTAGTGTTTGTGAGGAACTAAATTGTGTGCCTAAGGCAATTTCCAATCAGCCCTATGAAAATGATATAAAAGGGGAACAGTGAATAGCACCTGAGGTCCCAATGAAAATATGAGATTTTTTCTCAGTACATTTTTGAAATACATATTCAAAAAAAATTGAAATAAATATTATGTGTAAAGGATATACTATATGAAGTGGTTAGATAGAACTGGGGTGTTAATCTCTGGGAAACATGGCCCCTGGGACTTGAACCAATGGCAAAAGAGTAGAAGTAATCTCAAACTTCTAAGGGATACCAACTAACCTCTAACAAGTTACCAAATGTAACTTGTTACATTTGTAAAATGTAACAAGTGTGGCCATGAGACCTGAGCGTCAGGTAACAGATGTTGTCCCAATGCCTGAGCGTGTTACAGAGATGTAAATGTTTGATGAAGTTAGAGATTAGAAAAGGTTTGGAGAATTTGGTGGTGCTGATGGAAAGCAATTCTAGGTGGACATTGTAAGAAGTCATTCTCCTAGACCTCAGTCTCTTCCCTCTCCAGTCTATTTTCCATCTAGCTATTCAATTGATATTCCTGGGGTGTAGAAGTGTTCAAGGAAGACAACCACCCCTGGTGAGAGGACTGCTGACTGTTGGGCATGCTCAACACTTTTGGTGTCCACCTGACACATAAATACCACTTGTGGCTCAATGAAACTATAACTTGCACAACAGTCACTCCCTCGTCAATCATTTCAGTAGATGGGATAAACCAGGTTAAGAGTAACAAAAGAGCCTGTTGGTGAGTTAGGGGTTAAGCAAGTTTGCTATTTCCCAGCAAAATAGGAAGACGTAAAAAAATGTTCCAACAAGCCAAGAAGAAAGTTGAAGAAGGTGCTGTGTAGCACTTAGAACTTGATTAGAAATTGAAGATACCTCAGTATCCTGAGCTAAAGACTTTTGTCATTCTACTGAATTCTGACAAGTCTAGAAAAAAAGAGTGAAGTTGACAACTTCCTGCAACTCTACCTCACTTAAGTACAATTTATGTCTGAGTACAAAGACACCACCTACTCTTTTACCATTTTTACCTACCTCAAAGTTCTGTAGTGATGGGAGAGTGATAGAGCAATATATGTAAATTTGCTTAAAGCTGTAGTCATAACCCTGCACAAAGGCAGTCCTGACCATAGTCTTATCTTCTTATTGGAGTGAAGCACTTTGAAAATGTGACCAAAAAAAAGTTTGCTTCACCTAACCCAAACCTGGCCTGCTCACTGCAGTAGGTGGGGATTTTACCTTATGATTGAAATACGTTAAAAAAAAGGAACAAAAAATTTTGTGAAGATGATTACACTCACCATTGGTAGATGAGATGAACACATACTTATGGGAAACATGAAAGCAAATATACTTGAAAGATGAAGAGCTCTTGGGTTGAGAGGACTCGGGTATCATATCCAAATAGCAGCCCTGAGTGAAACAAGGCTGGAAAATGAAGGTGAGTTTACCAAAGTCAGAGCTGGATACATTTTTTCTTCAGTGGCTGTAATAATGGGGGATACCATGAAGATGGCATAAGTTTTTGCAATAAGGATTACTTTAGTCAACAAGCCTGGATGCCTCTCAAAAGCAATGAATAACAAGCTCATGACAATGGGATTCCTACTTGTAGAAAAATGCCACACAACCATAATTAACGCATCTGTTCCCACCATGACAAAACCTAACGGTATCAAAGAAAAATTTTATGCAAACCTGGAGACCCTCATCATCCATGTGCCAAAAGAGGATAAGCTTATAATTCTGGTTGACTTTAATGCTAGAGTAGGAATAGACTATCAAAAATGTCAGGGAGTCCTTGAGAGGAATGGAATCAGAAACAACAAGGACAGCTATCACTTACTACTGAAAACTCACATGTCTCATGATCTCCTCAGGAGCAATCTTTTATTTACACACACACACACACACACACACACACACGCACACACGCACACACACACCACCCTCATGGATGTGCCCTAGCAGCAAATATTGAAATTTAGTAGACTACAGCATTGTAAGAAGAGACAGAGAAGATGTGAGAGTAATAAAGATAGTGTGTAGCCACACTGATCTTAGACTTACCTTTCCCAAGATAAACATTCATATTCTGCAAAAGTCCTGCCTCCAAAGCAAGAAGACTATCAAAAGACTTAATCTCAATGGATTAGAGTGCTTCTCCATGAGTGAACAGGTTTTTTGCTAACTTGGAGGGAAAGCTCCCTATTTTACTGAATGTCCAACCATCAACATATGGTTGGCAACAATGGAGCTGAAAAGATTTGATATATAGCAGTGCATTTACTCATCTGAGCAAGAGTCCTCACAAACATCAAGACTGGTTTGCTGAAGGTGGTAGGAAAATTCAGAAGCTTCTAAGTAAAATAATGAGAACTCCTCAGGGTTAACTAGCAGGACATTTCTTCTGTCTCTAAGAAGGCAGCATTTAACTACATCAAAAGTAAAGTGTAAGGGCAGAGCCAAGATGATGGGGAGAAGCCAAGAAGTTGCATGAGCTCTCCTCAGTTTCCCTCAGAAACAACATTAAATCAATTAGATTTTAGAGTGTCAGAACCTTCCAAAAATTGAGTGAAAGAATTTTCAAGCTTAAGATAACTTAGAAGGACTTTGGAAAGTTCTTTCTCATTTCAGTTAAAGGGGAGAACAACCCAGCACAGATGGTGTCTGGGCAAGCCAGCTAGCACAGATAGATAAGCCACAGATCAGCCACTGCTCACATGAACAATCAAGGTCCTGTGGTCCTGACTCAGCAGGCCACCTGAGAGGTCTTCAGTCCCATGGCAGAAGGCAAATTACTAGCCCAAGGACCCAGGCACAACAGGTGCAACTAGGCCAGAGCACCTGAGTGCAGTGGGTAAGCTGTAGTAACCTGAGTCCTTGATGTGGAAAATCAGGGACCAGATTCCTGCCCACTAGCACAACAAGATTGCACCAGTGTCCTCTGTGCCCCATGAGAGCTCAATTTTAAAAGTCATGAAATAGACTGAGAAATGATTAAGAAATAGAAAAGAGTCCTGATCATAAAAGTTACTATGGTGACAGGAAAGATCAAAGGAAAACAGTGTGAAAATACCTATATGTGAAGTCTCAAAGGGAAATAAGAATTGGTTTCAAGCCCAAAATGTCCTCTTGGAAGATCTCAAAAAGGATTTTAAAAGTCAAGTAAGAGACGTAGAAGAAATATTGAGAAAGGAAATGAGAATTATGCATGGAAATTATGAAAGAACTCAATAAGTTGGAAAAGGAAGCACAAAAATTGACTTAAGAAAGCAACTTTAAAAGTAGAATTGGCCAAATTGAGGGGGAGGTAGAAGAATTAACTAAAGAAAATAATACCTTCAAAATATGAATTAGGCAAGTAGAAGATAATAAAGCTGTGAGACATCATGCATCATTCAAACCAAAAAGTGAATTAAAAATAGAGGAAAATGTAAAGTACCTCATTGAAAAAACAACTGACCTGGAAAAAAAGATCAAAGAGAGAAAATTTTAGAATTGTTGAACTACCTAAAGGCCATGATTAAAAAAAAAAAAAAAGCCTGGTCAGCATATTTTACCAAATTGTCAAAGAAAACTACCTTAATATCTTGGGAGCAGAGGGTAAAATAATGATTGAAAAAATCCATTGATAACCTTTTGAGAGATTTCCAAAAGAAAACTCAAAGGAACATTATAGCCAGATTCCAGAATTATCATGTCAAGGAGAAAATTCTGTAAGCATCCTGAAAGAAACAATCCAGCTATCAAGGAGCCACAGTCAGGATTACACAGGACCTAGCTACTAGAATACTAAAGGTTCAGAGGGCTTGGAATATGACAGTCCAGAAAGCAAAGGAGCCTGGATTACAACCAAGAATCAGTCCCACAGCAAAACTGAACATAACCTTTCAGGGTAAAAGGTTCAATGAAACAGGTGGCTTTCAGGTTTTTTTTTAATGGAAAGATGAGAGCTGAACAGAAAATTTGATCTTCAAATGCAGGACATAAGAGAAGCATGAAAAGGTGAACAGCTAAAAGGGAAAATGTTATTCAATGTGATTAAACTGTTTACATCCATACACAGAAAGATGATACTTGAAACTCTTGAGAACTGGATCTCTATTAGGGAAGTTAGAAGGACTATACATAGACAGAAGGTATGGCTATAAGTTGACTTTGATGTGATGGTATAAAATTAATTAACAGATGAATAGAGGATTGTACTGGGAGAAGAGGAAAGAAGCAGAACAGGGTAACATTCATTATATCATAATCATTATGAAGAGGTACAACAAGAGTAGAGGGAAAGGAGGGAGAGGCTAAGCTTTGTTTGAACCTTACTCTCATTGGATATGGATAAAATGGGGAATAATATGCATATCCAGTTGGTTTTAGAAATTTATCTTATCCTACATAAGAAGTAGAAGAGGAAAGATGAAAGAAAAAGGAAATGGGGTGGTGATAGAAGAAGCTAAACACTTCTGAGGAGAGATAGGATAAAAAGAGAAAGAAAAGTAGGATGAGATGAAGGGAAATACATAGTCATTCATGAATATGAATGAGATGAACTTTCCCATAAAATGGAAGCAGATAGCAGAGAGTATTAAAAACCATGATCCTACAAAATAATGTTTACAAGAAGCATATTTAGAGCAGAGAGATCCACACAGAGTAAAGGTAAAAAGCTGGAGTACAGTATGTTATAATTCACTAGAAGTAAAAAAACAACAGCAAAAAGCAAGGGTAGCAATCCTGATCTCAGACAAATCAAAAGCAAAAACAGATCTAATGAAAAGAGTTAAGGAAGGAGAATGTATCTTGTTGAAAAGTATCATAAACGATGAAGCAACATCAATCTTAAACATATATGCACAAAGTGGTATAGCATCCAAATACCTAGAGGAGATATTATGTGAGTTCCAGGAAGAAATAGACAGCAAAACTGTATTACTGGGGGATCTCAACCTCTGCCTCTCAGAACCAGATACATCTAATCACAAAATAAACAACAAGGAAGTTAAGGAGGTGAACAGAATTTTAGAAAAGTTAGATATGAGGGTCCACTGGGGAAATGTGAATGTGGAAAGAAATATACCTTTTTCTCAGTGGTACATGGCTTGTACACAAAAGGTGATCATATATTAGAACATAAAAATCTTACAATCAAATGTGGAAAGACAGAACTGTTAAGTGCATCCTTTTTAGATCATGACATAATAAATATGTTTAATAAAATAACTGAAAGATAGACTAAAAATTAATTGAAAACTAAACAATCTAACTCTAAAGAATGAGTAGTCAAACATTAAATCATAGAAACAATAATTTCAGCAAAGAGAACAACAATAATGAGAAAATATGACCAAACTTATGGGATGCAGCCAAAGCAGTTCTTTGGAAAAGTTTTATATCTTTAAATGCTTACATGAATAAAATAGAGAAGAGGTGATCAATTAATTGAGTATGCAACTAAAAAAGATAGAAAAAGAACAAATTAAAAATTCCTAATTAAATACCAAATTAGAAATTCTGAATATAAAGAAGAGATTTATGAAACTGAATTTAATAAAATTATTGAACTAATATACAAAACCAAGAGCTGATTTTTATGAAGAAACCAATAAAATAGATGAATCTTTGGCAAATATGATTTAAAAAAATAGTGAAGAAAGCCAAATTACCAATGTCAAAAATGAAAAGGTGAATTCACCATCAATGAAGAGGAAATTAAAGCAATAATTAGGTACTTTTTTGCCCAACTGTATGACAATATATCTGACAATCTAAGAGAAATGGATGAATATTTACAAAAATATAAATTTCCCAGATTAACAGAAGAGGAAATAAAATCCTTACATAGTTATATATCAGGAAAAGGATTTGAACAACCATCAAAAAACTTCCCAAGAAAAAATTTCCAGAGCCAGATGGATTTATAAGTGAATTTTACCAAACATGTAAAGAAATTTAATTCCAATACTATGTAAACTATTTATAGAAATAAGGTAAGAAAGAGTCCAACCAAATTCCTTTTATGACATAAATATGGTGCTATATCTAAACCAGGAAGAGTCAAAATATAAAAAGAGATTTGTAGATCATTTTCCCTAATGAATTTCAAAGCAGAATTTTAAATAAAATGTTGTCAAAACAATTACAGCCATTTTTCCCCAGGAAATATATTTTGACCAGGTGGAATTTATACCAGTGATTTTTGTGCTTGTTCAACATTATGAAAACTATCAGGATAATTTACTTTATCAATAACAAATCTAACAGAAATCATATGATCATCTTAATAGACTCAGAAAAAGCTTTTGGCAAAATATAATACCCATGCCTATTAAAAACAGTGGAGAGCATAAGAGTAAATGGAGTTTTCCTTAAAATTATAAGCAGTATCTATCCAAAACCATCAACTCTAATGGGGGTAAGCTAGAAGCATTCCCAATAAGCTTAGGAGTAAAGTGAAACAAAGATATCCATTATCACCACCATTCAATATTGTACTAGGAATGTTAGTTTTAGCAATAAGAGAAGAAAAAAAATGAAGGAATTAGGAGAAGCAACAAGGAAACAAAACTATCACTCTTTGCAGATTATATGATGTTATACTTAGAGAACCCTAGAGAATTAGCTAAGAAAAACCCTACTTGAAACAACTTTAGCAATGTTGCATAATATAAAATAAACAGACATAAAACAATACCATTTCTGACGAATAAAGCCCAGAAGCAAGAGATAAAAAGTCCTTCTGTGTAAAATATTTCAAAAAAATATAAAATACTTGGGAGTCTACTTACTAAGGCAAACCCAGGAACTAAGTGAACATAATCATAAAGTATTTTTCATACAAATAAAATCAGATGTAAATATTTGGAAAAAATAGTAATTTTGATAGAGCAAGTCAATATAATAAAAATGATAATCCTTCCAAAGCAATTTATATATTCAGTATAATACCAGTCAGATTACCAAAAAATTACTTGATAGAGCTAGAAAAAAATAATAAAAATGTTCATCTGGAAGAACAAAGTTTCAAGAATATCAAGGGGATTGATGAAAACACACATATATGCATATATGTATATATATAAATGTGTGTGTAATATGTGTGTGTATACATACATACATACATATATACAGATGACATACAGGGGAAAGGTGGCCTACCAATACCTTATCTCAAACTGTATTAAAAAGTGGGAATCATCAAAAAGATTTGGTACTGGCTAAGAAAAAAACAAGTACTTGATCCATGGAATAGATTAGGAACATAAAACACAGTAGTGAGTGACTATAGTAATCTTCTATTTGATAAACCCAAAAACTCCAGCTTCTTGAATAAGAACTTGCTTTTAACAAAGACTGCTGGGAAAACTAGAAAGTAATATGACAGAAACTAGGCATAGATCAACATGCCATACCCTATACCAAGGGTGAAATGGGTACATGATTTAGGCAAAGGTTGGTATCATAAGCAACTTAGGAGAATGAAGTATAGAGCAGGGAAGAATTTATGACCAAGCAAGAGATAGAAAACCTTATGAAATGCAAAATGGATAATTTTGATTAAATTTAATCATAAAATTTTTGCACAATCAAACCAATGCAACCAAGATTAGAAAGAAAGGTGAAAGCTGAGAAATATTTTTATAGCCAGTTTTTCCAATAAAGGCCTCATTTCTAAAATATATAGAAACTGAATCATATTTATAAGAATACAAGCCACCCCCAACTGAAAAATGATCAAAGGATACAAATAGGCATTTTTCAGATGAAGAAATTAAAGCTATCTAGCCATATTTAAAAATGCTCTGAATTACTATTGAGTAGAGAAATATAAATTAAAACAACTCTGATGTATCAACTCACAGCTAGCAGGTTGACCAATATGTTAAAAAAAACACAAATAATAAATGCTGGAGAAGATGTGGGGATATTAGAACACTAATGCATTGTTGTGGGTGTTGGAAACTGATCCAACCATTCTGGAGAACAATTTGGAACTATACCCAAAGGCCTATAAAATTGTGCAGAACCTTTTGATCCAGCAGTACCACTACTAGGTCTGTTTCCCCAAAAGATCATAAAAAAGGTAGAAGGACCCACATGTCTAAACATATTTATAGCAGCTCTTTTTTTTGGTGGCAAAGCATTGAAAATTGAGGAGATGCCCATCAGTTTGGGAATGACTGAGCAAATTCTGGTATACGAATATAATGGCATACCGTTGTGTTATAATAAATGATTAGCAGGTGTATTTCAGAAAAACCTGGAATGACTTAAATGGAATGATGCTTAGTGAAGTCAGTAGAACCTGGAGAATATTACAGAGAGTGACAGCAACATTATGTGATGATCATCCATGATAAACTTAGCTCTTCTCAGCTATACAATTATCCAAGACAATTCCAGAAGTCTATGATGGAAAATGTTAACTGTATCCTTAAGAGAAAGCATGGAGTCTGAATGCAAACAGAAAAATAATATTTTCACTTTTTTTGTTTTTTATCTTTTTATTTTCATGGTTATTCCCTTTTGTTGTGATTCTTCTTTCAGTACATGATTAATTTGGAAATATGTGTAGCAGGATTTTACATAACCTGTTTTTCAATTTATTTATTTTTTTAGTTTCTAACATTCACTTCCACAAGAATTTGAATTCAAAATTTTCTCTCCATCTCTCCCCACCCTCACACCAGGACAGCATGCACCCCATGCACTCTTTCCTCCAATCTGTCCTCCCTTCTATTATCCCCCTCCCCCACTACATCCCCATCCCCTCTATTTTCCTGTAGGGCAAAATAGATTTCTATGCCCCATTGCCTGCACATCTTATTTCCCAGTTGCATGCAAAAACAAATTTTAGCATTCTTTATTAAAGCTTTGAGTTCCATATTCTCTCCTTTCCTCCTTCCCCACCTAGCCTCATTGAGAAAGCAAGCAATTCAATATAGGTCATACATGTGTAGTCATGCAAAAGACTTCCATAATAGTTACATTGCAAAAGACTAACTACATATCCCTCTGTCTTATCCTGCCCTCTATTTATTCCATTCACTCCCTTGACCTGTCCTCCCACAAAAGTGTTTGCTTCTGATTATTCCTTTCCCAAATTTAGTGTCTCTTCCTTTATCTTCTGTCTCCTACCCAATTCCCTTCTACCTTCTTGCAGGGTAAAATAGATTTCCATATACAATTGAGTGTGTGTTATTCCCTCCTTAAGCCAAATCCCATGAGTGTAAGGCTCACTTATTCCCTTTCATCTCCTCCCTCCCCCTCCATTGTAAAAGATTTTTCTTGCTTCTTTTATGTGATATGATTTGCTACATTCTACTTCTTCCTTTCTCTTACTGCTAGTACATTCCACTCAACAGTAAATTTTGTTTTTTAGGTATTCTCCCTCCATATTTATCTTACCTTGTGCCCTCTGTCTATATGTGTGTGTGTACATGTATATGTATACATGTATATATATAAATATATACATATACATACACATACACCCATGCACCCATGTACATATACATATTTGCATATATATAATATACATAACCATGAACACTTACTATACATATATTCCCTCTAACAACCTTAATACTGAGAAACTTCTCATAAGTTACAAATATTATCTTTCCATGCAGGAATGTAAACAGTTCAACTTTATTAAATCCCTTATGGCTTCTCTTTCCTGTTTTCCTGTTTCTCTTTATTCTTGTATTTGAAAGTCAATTTTTTCATTCAGCTCTGATCTTTTCAACAAGAATGCTTGCAATTCCTCTATTTCACTGAAATTCTCACTTTTGCTGGGTAGATGATTCTTGGTTTTAATCCTATCTCCTTTGACCTCTGGAATTTTATATTCCAAACCCTTTGATCGCTTAGTGTATAAGCTGCTAAATCCCATATTATCCTGATTGTATTTTCATATTATTTAAATTGTGTCTTTCTGGTTGCTTATAGTATTTTCTCCTTGACTTGGGAACTCTGGAATTTGGCTACAATATTCTTAGGAGTTTTCCTTTTGGGAGGTGATCAGTGAATTCTTTCCATTTCTATTTTATCTTCTGCTTCCAGAATGTCAGGGCATTTTTTCTTGACAATTTCTTGGAAGATGATGTCTAGGCTCTGTTTTTGATCATGGTTTTCAGGTAGACCAATAATTTTTAAATTCTCTCACCAGGATCTATTTTCTATGTCAATTGTTTTTTTCACTGAGATATTTTACATTGTCTTCCATTTTTTTCATTCTTTTGGTTTTGTTTTATAATTTCTTTGTTTCTTGTCAGATTCTATCTGTTCCATTCTAATTTTTAAAGAACTATTTTCTTCAGTGAGCTTTTGAACCTCCTTTTCCATTTGGTCAATTCTGCTTTTTAAGGCTTCTCCTCATTGGCTTTTTGGATCTCTTTTGCCATTTGGCTTAGTCTATTTTTAAACATGTTACTTTCTTCAGCATTTTTTGGGGGTGTCTCCTTTAGCACACTGTTGACTCATTTTTTTTCATAATTTTCTTTCATTGCTCTCATTTCTCTTTCCAATTTTCCCCACTCCTCTTACTTGATTTTCAAAATCCTTTTTGAACTTTTCCATGACCTGAAACCATTGCATAATTTTTTGGAGGCTTTGGATGTATGAGCCTTGACCTTGCTGTCTTCCTCCTGTTGTATGCTTTGCTCTTCCTTATCCAAAAGACTGGAAGAAAATACCGTTTCACCAAGAAAGTAATATTCTGTAATTTAATTTTCCCCTTTTTGAGCATTTTCCCTGACAATTACTTGTCTTTTGAGTTCTTTGTTATGTGGAGAGTTTACAATCCCTGTCTTCAGAGCTTTTCTGCAGGTGTTTTCAGAGATATCTTTAAGGACCTGTAAGTTTTTAGTTCCTCCAAAGTGGCATAATCAAAGGAGTGGTGTTTACTCATCTCCTGGCCTGCACTCTGATCTGTAGGCAACGAAAATCACTGTTTTCTGCCCTGGAACTGAAAGTAGGATTCCCTCTCCACAGCTACCACCATCTCTGCCATGCCAGTCCTCCTCTTCACCCCAGGACAGTGACTCAGGACTGAGACCCAGATCAATCACTTGATTCCCTCACCATCTATAGGCTGAGAGATCCAGAAGTGGCCACTGCTGTGCCACTGACTATAGACACCCTGGGGCTGGGGCTGGGGCTGGACCATACTCCCCTCTCACCTAGGTGAAAGAGCTTTTCACTGACTTTTGAAGCTGTCTTGGCATTTGTGGGTTGAGAAATCTGGAAGAAACATCTGGTCATAATTCAGCACCCTGAATCATGCTCCAGGGCCTTTTGTGCTGGCATGGTCCACACTGTTCTGTGCTCTGCTCTGAACCCAGGGCAATAGACTCTTCCTGTTGACCTTCCAGGCTGTCTTGGGCTAGAAATCTTTTTCATTGTCATTTTGTGGCTTTTGCTACTCTAGAATTTGTTTACAGTAATTTTTTGCAGGTATTTTAAGGGTTTTGAAGGGAGAGTTCAAGCAGGTCTGGGCTTCTACTCCACTATCTTTGCCACCCCCACCCCCCAAGACCTATTTTAAAAAAAATAAAGTACAAGCAAAGCTTAGAGAGATGCAGGATTCTTGGCTCAGTAAGAAAGCACTAATAGTAATACTCCAAAGCATATTTATGATGCATGCAAGTCTATTTATGAGTTGAAGAACTATAGTGCATCTCAAGTGTTCGGTGCTGATTTTGCCACATTGATTAATGATAAGGATATGATCTTGGAGAGATAGTCTGAACTCTTCCATAGCATTCTCAACATACCACCATTGACCAATGCTGAAACCATTGACCATATATACTTCAGGTTTAAGTCAATCCCTCCTTAGCCTAACTTCCAATTGAAGATGATGTTTTGAATTCTGAAAGGTTCCTCTCCAGTGGCCAAGCACCTGGTGCTGATGATATTCCATCTGAAATTTACAAGGCAAGGGGTCTATTGCTCATACAAAAGCTGACTGAAATTTTTTGGTTTATATTAGAAGATAAATTATTCCTCCATGAGTTCAAGGATGCTTCTTGTCCATCTCTATAAACAAAAGGAAAATAGGTCGGCCTGCAACAATCATGACAAAGTGGGGGGAGGTCTCTAATTTTACCATTCCTGGCCCAATTCTTGCCAGAGTAGATGACAAGCTTCCAGGTGAAGAATCAACCTCTTAAGGAGTACTCTGGCAGGAATCGTGCCAGCAATGACAAAAGGAGAGACCTCTCCTCCTCCCCTTTCATCTACCTTCTTACTGAACTTGTGTAATAGTTTAGAAAATTGTGATTGTCCAGGGAAGTTCTTTAATATTGTCTGCCTGTTCCATAATGACATATTTGCATGAGTTCTTGATGATGAGTGATTTTCTCTCCTAGTTTCCCAGATACCAATAGAGTGAATAGAGCACACAGGGCTGTGTGCTTGCTCCTATGCTTTTTAGTATAGTGTTTTCAGTGATGTTATCAGATGCCTTCCATGATGATGTAAATGGTCTCAAGGTCAGCTCCCATACTGACAGTAAATTACTTAACTTGAAAGGGCTATAAGCCTAAAGATGTAGGAGAGTTGATGTGTATACTTTTTGTTCTTAGATAATTGTGTACTCTGAGGACCCTCTGGGGCTGAGATGCAACAGAATATGGATAGATTTTTAGCCCATCAATTAACATCAAGAAAACATAAGCTCTCCACCAGCCAGCATCATATAATCCGTACATGGAAACATCAGATACAGCAAATGGACAGATTTTGATTGCTGTGGATAAGTTCACTTTCCTTGGCAGTATACTTGATAGAGATGCACACACAGGAGATTAGGTTGATGCATACATTGCCAAGGCTAACTTAATGTTTGGAAGCCTCTGAAAGAGTGTGTGAGGGAGAAGAGGTTAGTAAGCTTTCTACTAGTCTGAAGGTCTATAGAGTTATTGTGTTAACCTCACTGTTGGCTGCCAGGAAACAGAATTAGTTCCATTGAAACTATTTTAGAAAGATTCTGAAGATCACCTGGCAATATAAGTGTAATGGCAAGCAAAGTAGGATCTTCTGCTGTTTTTGTTTTAGCATAATCAAGTGCCTCTGATTGGATGTTGCCTTTATCAACCAAGAGTCTTTACTAGGAGTAAAGTACAGAAACAAGAGTTTCTTTAACTAGAAACATTATGTGTATTTGTATTGTTAATTATTGTAATGTGATTAAATATTCTCCACCCACTAAAGGGCCTGGGAAGATTGTAGGAAGGCCCTCACTTCTTGTTAATTTTCTGATGAGGCACTGCTTCTCCAGGGTTCTGATGTCCTCTGGCTATAACAAATGTATAAATACTATCAGGTGAAGTTTTACTTGGGGGTTTACTGATTGAAAGTGTTTGACCAGCTGAGACTCTGAGCAGTTGCTGCTTTGAAAACCCAGATGTTGGTGCTTCCCTCTCTGGTAACTATGTATGTATGATCAGGCAGTTGCATCTGTCTGTTGATTTGTGATGTATGTATTGATTATTGTCAGACAGTTTGGAAGCTCTGTCAGTTGATGTATATTTCTCTGAAGTTCAGGGTGCTGACTTTTTGCCCTGAACTAAGTGGATGTTATCTGTGCTTGATTAAAGTGATTGTTGCCCCCTTAAAAGCTGCTTTCCTTTTAGAAATGCAGACCTGTAGTAGCAGGCCTTCCTGGGTGTGTTGGCATCCTTGCTTTTACAATAAGTTACTGGAAACGGAGGTCCTTTCTCAAGCTGAACTGCCAAGCATTCAAACTCTACTGCAGAGAGCACAACTCTGATGGGCTGGCCACATTTTTCAGTGCCAAACATATGTTTGTGAAAAAGACTATTTTATGAAGAGCTCACACAAGGCAAGCAATCACATGGCTGTCAGAAAAGGCAGTACAAGGACATTCGTAAGGTCTTTCTGAAAAATGTTGGAATCAGTCATGAGTTATGAGAGACACTGGCAGAAGAGCAACCAGGATGCATGCCTACATCAAAGAACAAAGTTGAATTGAGGCATCTCAAAAGAAATGTAAAATGTGCAAATTCAGAGACATTTCCATGACTATTTGTGCCCTAACTGTAGTAGAGTCATCCAAACTTGTACTGGTCTGATCAGCCACAGTTAGACACACTATACCTTTGTACCCAAACATAATATTTTGACTTTGATTCTCTTTAAGTACAAAGGTCAGCAGACAACCAATGAAACTGAGACTCATATAACAAAATGGCCTGTTTACTGTTCCTCAAATGTGACACGTCTTGGCCTTTCTCTATGTCCTTGTACAGGCTTCCTGCAGAATAGTCGCATGTCCCTAATTAATGCTAAAGTGATTTTTACAGGGCACATTAGAACTTAGGGAGAATGAAAGAATTTTATGAGTTATTATTGAGGAGGAATTAATACTAAATAAATAAGTAATGATAGCTAAACATGTACGTAGTACTTATTCTGTGCCAGGCACTGTGCTAACTGCTGTACAATTACTGTACTGTACTGCATTTGATCCTCGCATATGCACAAACACATACATATACACATATACATGAATGCACATATACATAGATGTATACTTGGTTTTTGTGTATATATATATATATGTGTGTATATACACTTACATATATATTTTATATACACACATACACGTATATACACACATGTACATGTATATACACATGCATAACATATATACATGCATACGTGCATAATACATACACACATACATATATACACATATGAAAATTGGGGCAAACAGGAGCTAAAGGACTTAACCGGAGTTACACATAGCTAGGAAGTGTCAGAGGCCAAATTTGAACTCAGGTCTTCTTGACTTCAGGTCCAGTGTTATATCCCCTTTGCTGGTGCTGAGGTGGAAGAGGACAGAGGGAAATCAGCTTGTGCTAAGAAAAATCCATAATTTACTTCAAAGTTTAGTTTAAATGCATAAGAAGCCTATTCTGATCTGTTATTGTTGCTACTTCCTGTGAAATACTTTGGACATACATGTATGTAATAATCTGTATATATATTGTCCCAATTGTCTTCTTTAGTGGAATGTGACCTCCTTAATGGAAGGCATCGTTTCATTTTTGTCTTTGTACCTTCATCCTCTAGCACAATGCCTGGCATATGTTAGATGCTTAAATAATGCTTGTTGAATGAATGAGTGAACAATACAGAGCACTAGGTAAATTAGAAAAGAGGATGAGCAGGAGAAAAGGGAAAACATGCTTAACTTATTTGGTAATATTATTCAGGTCACCTCCTAGCTATGAGGCGCTGAATTCCCGAGTAGTTTGAGGAAATAGGTAAGGAATTTATTTGCATACATTGGAGCAAATTGATTGGTGCAAACGATAACACATTCGTGTTCCCATTTCCTGAACAATACTTATTCAGGTGTTCTGCTAGATCTCCATATGGAGTCTACCTATCGGGAAAAGTTTTCCTCTAGAATTGTCAATATTGGAGCACACAATATTCTTTCTTTCTTTTTTATTCTTTCTTCCTTCTTTCCTTCCTTCCCTTCTTTCCTTCCTTCCTTCCTTCCTTCCTTCCTTCCTTCCTTCCTTCCTTCCTTCCTTTCTTCCTTCCTTCCTTCCTTCCTTCCTTCCTTCCTTCCTTCCTTCCTTCCTTCCTTCCTTCCTTCCTTCCTTCCTTCCTTCCTTTCTTTCTCCCATCAATTTTGACAAACTCCACTAAAGTATGTAAGCTGTAATTTACAACACTAGAGAAAGTACTTTTACAAATATATCATTTAATCCTCACAATAGCCTCATAAGATAGATGCTATTATTCTCCCCATTTTATAGCTGAGGAAACTGAAATAATTAAATAATTTGTCCTGGGCCACACAGCCAATTAAATATCTGATGGATGATGTGAACCAAGGTGTATCCTGACTCTGAGTCCAGTGCTCTATCCACTATGCCTTTCAGCTGCTGCAGTGATAATGATAAGGCATCTTAAAAATATCAGAGTTTTAATCAATCTCAAAGATTCTTAGAGAATACTATTTGATTTAGGTATACAAAAAAACCATAGTGTATCTTCCAGGTAAAGAACTGCCACTGAGAAAAAATCACCATTGAATGATGGCCTTTAGTCATGAGAATGAGAGTGGATTTAGTTGGTTTAACCAGCAGACTACCTTGGAAAATGGTTGGAGGTCATGCTGTTATAATAGATCACTAATTTCTATGCAGAAAGTGAAAGTGAACTATTTTCTTTTTACTTTTTTTTAACCAATTATGTCTAAAAAAATTAGCATTCATTTAAAAATTTTTGAGTTCCAAATTTATTCTCTCTCACCCTGCACCCCCACTTACCTGAGGTAGTAAGCAATTTGGTACAGGTTATACATGTGCAATCATACAAAATATTTCCATATTAATAGTGTTGTGAAAGAAAATACAGCCCAAAAGAAAACAAAAACATTAAAAAACTGAAGTGAAAAATGGTACGCTTCAATCTTCATTCAGATTCCATCAGTTCTTTCTCTGAAGACAATGGCATTTTTCATCACAAATCCTTTGGGCTTTTCTTGGATCACTGTATTTCTGAGAATAGCCAAGTGTTATTCCAGGTTCATCTTTGTGCAATGTTGTTGTTGCTGTATGTAATGTTTTCCTGGTTCTGCTTGCTCTACTTTGCTTCAATTTGAGTAAGTCCAGGTTTTTATGAAATCATTCTACTTATTCTCAAGCCTGATAGTATTCCATCATAATCATGTAAGATAACTTTTTCAGCTATTCCCCAATTGATGGACATCCCTTCAATTTTCAATTCTTTGTCACCTCAAAAAGAGAAGAGGTGCTGTAAATATTTTTTATACAAAAGTGTCCTTTTCTCTCTCTTTTAATCTCTTCAGGATATAGATCTAGAAGAATTATCCTGGATTAAAATGTATGTTAAATTTTGTAGTTTTTTAGGCATAATATCAAATTGCTCTCCAGAATGGTTGGATCAGTTCACAACTCCAATAATAGTACATTAGTGTCCCATTTTTCCCACATCCCCTATAACATTTATCATTTTCCTTTTCTGTTATATTAGACAATCTGAAAGATGTCAGCTGATAACAGAGTTGTTTTAATTTGAATTTCTGTAAGCAATATGAGTTAGACCATTTTATCATATGACTATAGATAATTGATTTCTTTACCTGAAAAGTGCTTATTCATAACCTTTAACCATTTATCCATTGAGGGATAACTTGTATTCTTATAAATTTGACTCAGTTCTCTGTATATTTGAGAAATTATGTTTTTATCAGAGACACTTGCTGTAAAAACAAAACAGCTTTCTCTTTTCCTTATGATCTTGGTTGCATTGGTTTTTGTGCAAAACCCTTTTTATTTAATGAAATATTTTTATTTTTTTATTGAAACAGATAGTTAAAAATCAATATGTATGTCCTGAAAAATAAGCCAAACATATGCTATGTGTTAAATCCTTGAATAAATCATACACATGCACATATAAGACCACATGCCATATAAAACCAAGCTGAACATTAGGCTTAGGAATTTTCTTATTATCTGTTCTTGGCCCTGTGTTATTGAATATTTTTTTGAAGGAAGACATAAGTAGCATCCTGGTCAAAATTTCAGATGATGTGAACCTGAGAGAGGTCACAAGCTGAATGTCAGTCAATTCACAACAATCATGACAAACTGAAATAAACACCTGAGTCTAATTACATAGGAATAAATTGAAAGTACCATATGGATGTACGATTCAGTCCCACAATCGTGATCAAGGAGATATGGTTAGTTAAATTTGACTTAAGAAATTCTTGGGGTTCTAGCAAACTAGAAACTCAAAATAAGTAAACTGTGTGATAACTCAGCTATTAAAATTAATGACATTCTTGGCTGCATTAAGGGAGGCGTGATGTCTAGAATGAGAGAATTCTAATTTTGTCACCTTGTTATGTCTTTACCAGACCTTATCTGGAATATTGCATTCGGTTAAGGATGTTGGATTTAGAAAGAATACTGATGAAGTGGCAAGAAGCCAGAAGTGCGTCCAGAAATGGCAAATATTATTGTAGAAGAGATTCTTTGTTAAGTGTATTTAAAATATTACATCTGAGTTTCTATTTTTCTGTGATCCTGGTAGACTTTTGGACTACGTTTAATAATTCTGAGGGTAGATCTCTTGAACAATTTTTGGATATATTCAAATATAGTCTAGATATTAAAATGTTATATGTTTCCCAAGTGATAGAATGTCAGAAATGTAAGGGCACTCAGAGTCCATCTAGTTTGAGAAATCTGAAAAAAAAATAAATTCCTATTATGAAATCTCAGGGGAGTGATCAGGAAGCCTAAAATGGAAGATCCCCATTTCTGAAGAATCCCCTACTTACTGAGGCAGGCCGTTCCAGGTTCTGTAAGGTCACACAGCCAAGTAAGTATCTGAGGCTAGATCTGAGGCTTTGATTCACAAAGACCTGAGTTTAAATCTGGCATGAAACATTGACTAGCTGTGTGAACTTAGGCAAGTCATTTAACCTCTGTTTGCCAAAAATTCCTCATCTATACAAATGAGGATAATAATAGCACCTATCTCCCAGGTTTGTTGTGAGAATCAGATGAAAACAATTTGTAAAATGCTTAGCACAGTGACTGGCATGTAGCAGGTCCCATATAAATATCATTGCTATACTTTGGCACTTGTCTAATTTTTAGAAAGATTTTTCTTACAGCTAGCTTAAATTGATATCTATGAAACTTATACTGATTTTTGACCTCTTCCACATGACAGTGCTTCTAATAAAAAGAACAAAAACTGTTTCACTTGCTGTCACTCCCCATTTCCCACCCCAAGTTACTTTCTTTCCCCCTAGGGTGATTCTTTGAAGTTCTTTAATCTGATACTTTTATGGCATGCCTTCTAATCTCCTTATCTTTATCCCTGAAGGGCATATTTCAGGTTCCTTTGCAAAATATAGATAATTCCAGCTACAACTCAAGCTGTCCACCAGAAGATCTAAGTGATAAGTTAAAAATGAAAATTTTGTGAATAACATTAATCAGACTACATTGCATAATGTCCTTTGTCTATCCCTCATACTTCTCAGTTCTCACATGTAGCTACTGCTAACCCGGGCAAAATTTTGAAGTAGCAATGTATCAGTATCAATCAAAATCTATATCAATCTATATAATCAAAGGGATTATATCAACAGATATTGGAGGGGATGTGGAAAAATTGGGACACTAATTCATTGTTGGTGGAATTATGAACTGATCATACTGTTTTTGAGAACAATCTGGAATTGTGCCCAAAGAGTTATTAAACTACTTATAGATTTTGATCCAGCAATACAACTACTAGATCTATTTCCAAAGGTGATTAGGGAAAAAGAAAAAAAAAATGTTCTAAAATGTTTATAGCAACTCTCTTCATGGTGGAAAAGAACTAGAAATTACAGCGGTGCCCATCAACTGGCAAATAAGTGAACAAATTGTGGTCTATTATTGTAATGGAATACTACACTTCTGTAGGAAATGACGAGCTCAATGATCTTAGGAAAAAAAAAATACGGGAAGATGTGCGCAAAATAAAGAGGATCCGAATGAACCGAACCAAGAGAACACTGTGCAGTAACAGCAATATTGTTTTAAGGACAACTTTGAGTGAATAAGTTATTTCAACTATTACACATATCCCAATTAACTATAAAGAATAAATGAAGAAAACATAGACTGCATCCAGAGAAAGAACTGATAAATAGAAGTTTGCATAGAGCTATTTTACATATACATATATATTATATATCAATATATATGTCTAATAGCCATCTCTAGGGTGGGGGTATAGGGAAGAAAAAAGGAAGAAAAAATACATGATAATTTTGTGGTATATTAGAAGGAATAAAAATTTGTGCCTAGTTGATTTGCTGTTTCATGTACAATTATATTTTTTAATGTATTATGTTATTGAAATGCTTGCTTTATTCCATAATTATAAGAGAAATTTAAAGAAAAAGAAATTCATCTCCATTGCCTCTCTGACTTTTCCTTTTAGATGTCGTTCTCAGCCATCCAATTTCATGTATTTCACAGAATTAAGACCTACAAGGTACCTTAAAGATGAAATATATTTTTAAGATTTTAAAAAAGGATATTAACTTTGAAGTTTTAGCAGGAACAGTAGTACATTCTCTTCCACTGGAGTCTGAGTGGTACATTCTCCCCTATACTATGTCTGATCTTAGGAAAAATGAACTTTGACTAAATATAGTTTCTACGTAGCATAGAACCTGTCAACAGGGCTTGAGTTCTGAAGATTACTCCCAAGTTTCTCAAGACTGCATTGCTAGTGGCAGATGTTGGCAGAGACTCTAGACTTGGACTTTCAGATGGCTCACTTTTCTGACCTTTTGAAACTCACAAAATTGTATTCTCTATTTTCTTCACCAAAAATGAAAGAATAAATGCTCAGGTAAAGAACTACAGACCACATTCATGGGCCATATAACCATGATGTGTGTGTTTGTACTTTGTTGCTGAAGAAGACCATGCCATCAGAGAAATAATGACATGACTTGCAGTTGACTTTGTTTTGAGTGAGGGAGGGCTGTGCAGGTCACCAGCCTCACTTCTCCTCCAGAGCCATCTGAATCCAGTGATCAGATATTCATCAGGATGACTGGAGATGACCCAGGATAAGGCAATTGGGGTTAAGTGATTTGACCAAGGTCACATAGCCAGTGATTGTCAAGTGTCTGAGGTGAGATTTGAGCTCAGGTCCTCCTGATTCCTGCTCTGGTGCTCTATCCACTGCATCTCCTAGCTGCCCCAGAGCCATGTTGACCTTGCGTGGGGAGGCCCCAAGGCCTCTCCCCTTACGATGTAATATTTCTTTTCTCACTATAATGTGACCAAGCAGGAAGAAGAGAAATCACAAATAGCTGTTTTGTTTTTGTCTTTGTATTTCCAATAAGGAGGCCACTAAAGAGAACAAAGATGAGAAAAGTAGCTAGATTGGATCAGTGTTGGAAGGCATTGAGAAAGTGATAACATACCCAAAGGAAGGGAAGAAAGCAAATGTGTAGGAAAAAAAAATTTCGTAATTTACTGATCCTCAAAAACAAAGGAGGCCAAGAGAATATCAATAACACAGAACTATAAACCTACTTACTCATCTATTAAAAATATCTTTATGGGAGTCATCTGAAAATGAATGAAAAATATCACATGTCAAAAAGAAACTATATGAGAGCAAGAGAAGATGAACTGGCCTTGTGTCAAGCAGAAGTGATGATAAGCAGAAAGCCAGAATGCTGCATTGTTTCTAGCAATCACAAGATAAATCAAAGAAAGCTTCTAGAACATCCTGTGTATTTCTTGTGATGAGTTCTGGGAGGGCACAAACAGGAATTGCACTGGCATCGATTGGTTGCACATGGTATCACTGGAGAGAATTCTCAAATACATAAGGTCAAATACATTTGTGACTTCTAGAATATCCTCAGTGATTAGCACAGTGCCCACCTAGAACATAATCGACTTGTAATAAATGCTTCTTAAATATAGCCTCCTTTTTTTAAAAAAAAAAATGAAGAAACATATAAACATCTTCTGTTCAATCCCTCAAGTCTGTGTTCCTTGCCTAATGTTTCATTTTCCCATTCCTCCCTCTACCTCTCCCTTTTCTATTGGAAATTTACTTGCCTGGCCTCCTAATCCCCAAATGATATGTTCTCTTCTAATTGAAAGCTACCTAATCTGATAAACAACCTGCTCTAAGGAGTTGGAGGGGTACTAAAGTGTTAATGAATTACCACTCTCAGGTGAACTATATGCATTTTAACAGGAAGTCTTCTAAGAAAATAGCTTAACCTAAAATAATTACCATCAGTGTTACCAAGGTTTTAGACAGAGCACTGACTTAAGATTTGAAGTAATCCTATCCCTGCTCAGCCTTGTACTACCTGTTGAACCTTGGACAAATCATCCGATGACAATAGACTTCATTTTTCTTATTTATTACATAAGTGTTGGACTATGTAACCTCTAAGGTATTTTACTGCTCTAAATATTGATCGTAATTGTGGGAACTTAAGGCATTTTATCAAACTAGTGGGGCACATATTTGGGGAGAAGCATTACTATCCAATTACTAATAAAATCAACATGATATAGTTTCTTCTGGGGCACAAGAAGTTTTGGGTGGTATATTAAAGTGCGAACAAAGATGTTTTAGTTAGAGCGGTCATGGGGTTTGATGACTTAAGAACTGGAAACATCTTAAAGAGCATGAAATCTTGCCATCTCATTTTCAAGTTGAAGAAGCCAACACTGAGACTACAGAAGTATTAGGTAAAGGAGTCAAGATCTGAATCCAGGTTGTCTTATTCTAAGGAAGGTGGGTGGCCTAGGGTCAGGAATTCCTGAGTTCAAATCTGGTCTTAGGCATGTACTAGTGTAACCTTTAGCAGGTCATTATCCCTGTGTGCCTCAGTTTCCTCATCTGTAAAAAATGAGCTAAAGAAGGAAATGGCACACCACTCCCAGTATCTTTGCTAAGAAAACCTCTAATGGGTTAATGAGAAGTGGAACACAATTGAAAATATGACTGAAGAAGAACAACCTCCTAGTCTAAATCTAGCATGTTATTACTATTCTATGCTGTCTTTGATGCTGCTGGTGTCTAACGATGTCAGAGATCACTTTTTATGTGACTAAAATCCAATACATAATATTCAAAAACCTTATGAAAATATAAGATTTTTAAATGTGAGTAGCAGTTTTGACATTTTGTCATGAGGCCAAAAAGGATCAGTATAGGGTCCAATTGTATGCCCCTGGCTGTAAGAAGAATGCATAAAAGTAAATGAACAGTTATCATTTAAAAATAAAATAGCCAGGAAATGAGAATCTACCCCTTCTTAACTAATTCCAGTACCCCATAGCTATTATGCCAATGTATACTAATAAGAGGCCTTAATGCAAACATTACTGACACAATGGACTGCAATTCCTCTTCTGAAACAAAGACAGTGTCCCATCTATGACTATTTAGGGAGTTTCCACACACCCATTATTGATGCCATAGCCCTTAATAGTACCTTTGTTGTCAGAAGAAGTTTTGTAGCTTAATATCCCCAGGACCCATATGATAGGAAGTTGTAGCATGCTCAATTGTAGCTGTGGCTGAGCAAGTAGGCAAGTATTAAAGCATATACCTGTCAGTTTTATTCCTATTTACTGGAAATCTAATCTCGATATCGTGTATCTAGATCAAGACAAGCAATGTCAGACATGTTGAAAACAATTCTGATAGATTCAAAATAGAAAAATTAAACAGGACATCAATTCCAGTAACACTGATTCCTCAGTGTGAAAATTGGGGAACTATATTCTGAGGTTTTTATTTATACATTATTTGTACAAGCATTTAAGAAAAACAAACAGTGTCATTCAATTTTGCATTGCTCCTCCAGTGCCTCTGGGAGAAAATTGAGCTAGAGAGAATCTGATTGTATCAGTCTGTCAGTGCATGTCTCCAAAGTCAAAATAAAGAGGAAGCTTGGCTATTATCTGAATGTCAAAGGCTCAAAGCAGAACCTGCTGCAGGATATTGACTAATTTTCTTAGAAAGAGAAACTCATTCCTAGGCAGAAGAAGATATGCTGGCCTTCATGTTGGTGAGAGAACTCCATTTGAATCTCACAATTGATTTAGAGATTTTTTGGGGGGGAGGGGATTGGATAGAGAATGAGGAAAGAGCATTTTTTCACCTGAAAAAAAAGCAACTGACATGTATGTACATTGATCTCTCTTGGCATATTTACACAGAGAGAAGCTGTTAGATAGATATGTAAGGGAACATGGCACGAGATTAGATATTAGTTCTTGTAATTATTTTTTAAGAAAAGAGTGAAGGCATAAGTGGAAAATAAAGAAAACAAAAGGAAAAGTATATTCAAATAATATAGTAAATGCAGTTAGAACTTGCTCCTAATTTAAAACTTCCATTTTTAGTTTTTTGAGTTCTTGGGGACTTGAGACTTGTTGCCAACACATTCAACATATTTTTTTGCTGAGAGAATAACAAAATGTAAATATAAACTAAATATATACTTTATATTGACATTTTTTCTTAGCTATATTTTTAAGTTGAGTCAAATTTTCAAATTTCTCTTTTTTAGAGACTTTTCAGCTTTAAAAAATACCCATCCAAGTTTAATTAGTTGATTCTCTCTTCTTCCTTTCTAATTCCATCTACAGTTCAGAGGCACGTAAAATCACAAAGCAAGATAACAAGCAATAAATGGAATGATTAATTCAATGCGCTGAAACTAATTTTAATTTATATTTCTTCCTGCTTCTCATTGGGGAATGGAAACCCTGGAGTTCTAGGGACTGAAGTGCTCCAATTCTGGTTGTTTTGAATATGTCATGAAATAAAATACATGTGTATATATACAAATATATATATGTATATATACATATTATATACATATATATATAAAATTGTAGTTCATTGAAATTAAGTCTAGAACTACAAAAAGGACAATTAATAATCAAAAAAATATTTTAGAAGTGAATTATAAGAAAAAATAATTTCAATTCAAAACTACATTCCTTGCAAACTACTTCAGAGAAGTTACTTAATATAAAATCTGTATCAAGTTTTACAATTCAGGTAGATTTTGAAAAACTTTCTGTAACTACAAATAATGGTATAGTGGATAGACATTTGTACTTGTAGTTAGGGAGACTTGACTCAAATAATTTAAATCCTGCCTCAAATATATAATAGTTATATGACCTTAAGAAAATAATTTAACTTCTCTAGTTCTCAGTCACTTCATCTGGAAAAGGGGTAGATAAGACTCAATAACTTTCTTCCTCTAAATATGACCCACTGGAGGGGCGCTTACATTTATCTCTCATTTTAAAGTTTGCAATTATTAAATATACATTTTTCATCTGATTCCTACAATGAAATAATCAATTTTTTATGAGTTAAAAGACCAAAGATATATTCAGAAGTACAAATCAGAGGATAATATTGGCTGGGCCTCTGAAGGTATGCATGTTTAAACCAGACTGAACTATTTGCCACAAGAAATCCTTTTCCTCTAAGTTTCATATTGTTCTGTATATGGAAGTAGATAAACATTTTACATTAAAGATGGGGTTGGGGGGTGGAGACAAGATGGTGGAGTAAAAGCAGGTACTTCCCTGGGTTCTCCCCTAAGGCCCTCCAGATACCTGGGGGAAGTGACTCTAGACAAATTACGGCACCTAAGAACCCAAAGAATGCTGGAGTGAAGCAAATCTCCAGCCCAAGGAGGCCTGCAAGGTTGACAGGAAGGGTGTTTTGCACCTGGGAGGGGAGCAAAGCACAGGCTGACATTGGCCACACCAGCACAGATGGGCCAGAGCAGGCCTTGGAGGACTGAGTCATTGGCAGCTGTGGCAGTTTTCAGACTTCTCAACTCCAAAACATCAAACAGGTCAGTGGGAAAACTCTGTGGGACCTGGGTGAAGACACTGGTCTGGCCAGGTCTGGCCCCAGTCCCAGGGCAGTGGGGGTGGTGATGGTGGTGGTGATAGCACAAGCAGCAGCAACAGTAGCAGCATCAGAGCCTGCTTCCAGAGCTCTGGGCCCACAGATCAAGCAGCCGGTACAAAATTCCTGAAGCCTGGAACAGCACCCCTACCCCCATTCCCACTAGAAGCAGAGTTCTACCTTCACATAGAGTTAGAAAGTCAAGTGTTTGGGTGGGAAGAAGAGCAAACATCATAAAAAAACTTACTTTGGTGACAAGGAAGAAGAGGACATACAACCAGAAGCGGACAGAAGAGTCAAAGCTCCTACATCAAAAGCATCCAAGAGGAATGTGAATTGGTTGCAGGCCAAAGAGGAGCTCAAAAAGAATTTTGAAAATCAAAAAGAGAAATAGAGGAAAAATTGGGAAGAGAAATGAGAGCGATTCATGAAACTCATGAAAATTGAGTGAACAGCTTGCTAAAGGAGACCCAAAAAATACTGAAGAAAATATTACCTTAGAAAACAGACTAACCCAAATGGCAAAAGAGGTCTAAAAAAAAAAATGAGAAGAATGCTTTAAAAAAGCAGAATTGTCCTAATGGAAAAGGAGGTCCAAAAGTCACTGAAGAAAATTATTCCTTCAAAATTAGAATGAAGTAAATGGAAGCTAATGACTTTATGAGAAATCAAGAAATTATACAACAGAACCAAATGAATGAGAAAAATAGAAGACAACATGAAATATCTCATTGAAAAAACTATTGAACTGGAAAATAGATCTAGGAGAGATTTAAAAATTATTAGACTACCTGAAAGCCCCAATCAAAAACAAAAAGAGGGCAGACATCATCATTCAAGAAATTTTCAAAGGAATTTTCCTGATATTCTAGAACTGGAGGGTAAAATAGAAACTGAAAGAATCCACCAATTCACAAAAGGAAAACTCCTAGGAATATTGTAGCCAAATTCGAGAGTTCCCAGATCAAGGAGAAAATATTACAAGCAGCCAAAAAGAAACAATTCAAGTATCATGGAAACATAATTAGGATAATACAAGGTCTAGCTGCTTCTATGTTAAGGAATCAAAAGGCTAGGAATATGATACTTTGGAGGTCAGAGGATCTAGGATTAAGATCAAGAATCACCTATGTAGCAAAACTGAGTATAATCCTTCAGGGGAAACAATGGATATTTAGTGAAATTAAAAACTTTCAAACATTCTTGATGAAAAGACCAGAGTTGAATAGAAAATGTGATGTTCAAATGCAAGAATCAAGAGAAGCATGAAAAGGTAAACAGGAAAGAAAAATCATGAGACATTAAAGTTGAACTGTTTATATTCCTACATGGAAAGATGATATTTGTAACTCATGAGATCCTTCACAGTTTTAGGGTAGAGGAAATTATAGATAGATAGATAGATAGATAGATAGATAGATAGATAGATAGATAGATAGATAGATAGATAGATAGATAGATAGAGGGCACAGGATGAGTTGAATATGAAGGGATACTATCTAAAAATAAAATTAAAAAGTGAGATAGGAATATGTTGGGAGAAGGAGAAAGGGAAGGTTAGAATGGGGTAAATTATCTCACTTAAAAAAGGCAAGAAAAAAGTTTCACAGTGGAAGGGAAGGGGAGGGTAAGAAGGGATGAATAAACTTTACTCTCATCAGATTTGACTTAAGGAGAGAATAACATGCACACTCAGTTGAGTATTTCACCCTATGATAAAGTAGGAAGGAAGGGAATAAGAGTGGGGAGGGATAATAGAAAGGTGGGCAGATTAGGGGAGGGGGTAGTCAGAAGGAAACACTTTAGAAAAGGGACAAAGTTAAAGGAGAAAGTAGAGTAATCAGAGATCAGGATAGGATGGAAGGAAATATAGTTAGTCTTTCACCACATGACTATTATGGAAGTGTTTTGTTTAACTACACAAATGTAACCTGTATTGAATTGCTTACCTTCTCGATGGGGGTGGATGGGGAGGGAAGAAGTGAGAGAACTTAGAACTCAAAGTTTTAAAAACAAATATTAAGAAATTGTTTTTACATGTAACTGGGAAATAAGACATACAAGCCATGGGGTATAGAAATCTATTTTGCCCTTCAAGAAAACAAAGGAGAAGGAGATAAGAGTGGGACTTGATAAAATGGAGGGCAGACTGGGGAAAGGTAATCAGAATTCATGCCATTTCAGGATAGGTGAAGGGAAAGATGGGGAGAAAATTTAGAACTCAAAATCTTGTGTAAATGAATGTTGAAAACTAAAACTAAATAAATAAATAAATTTAAATCTATCAAGAAAAAGATGAGTTGAAATGGTATCGTGACTTACCAGGAAATAATTAGAAGACTTGTTTGAAACAACTGCATGATTGAAATGAATATTATTATTTTTGCTTTAAATAAGGCAGAAAGAGCAAATATGAAAGATTAGCCATTAAGTTCTAGAAGAATTTTGATCTATATTGGTGGAGCAAATAGACATATTGAAGACATTATAGACACCTGAAGAGAGGAAATGTTAGGATATTATATTTTATTCTATAACATACTGGTTTATCCACTAGAGTAAAAACATTTTTTTAAAAAGATGAATAAATGTGGAAATAAACATTTTTTAGAGGATAAAGCCACTCCCCATGGAAAGTCATTATTGAAATCTATCAATGTAATCAGAGCAAATGTTTAATCATCCACAAATCTCAACCATAACTGGTTTAGTAATAGGACTATAATAAAGACATAATATTTGTTTTGCAAATTTATTCTCTCTCTAACCCACCTTCCACACAGGTGCTGAAGTCATTTTTTTGAGACAGGATTCAATTCAAGGTCTTTCTGATTTCAAGTCGAGAAGTCTATCTGTCACATTATTGTAATTGTGCCACTTCTCAAAGAATATCAGTGATACTCTTTTGCCTCTAGGATGAAGCATAAATCCTTCTTGTCATTTAAAGCCCCCCACAACCTAGCCCCCACTTTCAGACCTTATTACATATTACTCCCTGTTTGCACTGGCTGTTCTACATATCTAAGAACTTCCATCTGTCTTATGTCTCTTAATCTATCTAATTTTCTTTAAAACTCAGCTCAAACTCCATCTACTTCATGAGGTATTTCCACATAATCATTTTGTAGATGTTTTGGGTATATTTTTATTTAGCAATATTTTATCTCTAAATAAAATGCAAACTCCTTCATGATAAGAACTGTTTAATCTCTAGTCTTTGTATGCTCAGTACTTTGCATAATGATTATCATATTGTAAGCACTTACTACATGATTAGGGATTGATTTTCAAGAAACCTATGGTTTTAATTGTTTTGCAAGCTGGCCCTGTCAGTGAACTGGTTGATTTTCCTTCAAGGATTGCACTTTAACAATAATTCCTCCTTGTAGTCTGTACTTTATAGAAAAGTCTCTAACGCTTTTTCACAGTCCTCTCACATTCTTGTCTCCCTCCCTCATCTTCATATTACCAATGTTATCCGTAATCAGGATTCATACTGATGTCACCTAAATGGATTGCCACTTTTAAAAAGGATAATCATGCTTTGAAGTGGGGAGGGGAGGAGGGAGAAACTTTTCACATTTTTCTTCAAAATACATATATAAGATGAAAAAAATATCTAGTCATGTATGATACTCCTCCCACTCTTTCCTTCCATTGAAATGTCTATTCTTAAGGTCATCCAGGGCACTCTTAGTAATTCAGTCATTGTTTCTCCCTTTATCACAAGTTGACTAGCACATGATGTAATTCTCAAGATAATTTTGTTCAGCAATTGGACTGGACAGAGCATTATTAGAGAAAAGACTTTTGCCTGATAAATCTTAATCAAGTCCTATGTCCTAAAAGTGATGGAAACTTGAAAAACTACTTCTGTCAGATATTTGACGTAGATTTTCTTATCAGAAGCAATGCTGTTTTGTTGCTTTTTAACCCACAAAATAGGAATTTGAGCTTTCCTTCTCACTCCTACCTTATCTACATGTGAGATTATTGTTTGGGGCAATATATGATCATACTCTGTATGTATAACATGATTTTCATGTGCTTTCTATGTACTCTAAGTAAAGTAAATTATAGCCTTAAATTTTCTACATTAGTATAAAAGTAGTCTTTTTGGCAAGTGTATATTTTGCATTCGAACAACGTGGCCAGCCCATTGGAGATGCACTCTCTGAAGCACAGTTTGAATGCTTGGCAGTTCAGTTCAAGCAAGAAATTTCATGTCTGGTATCTTATTCTGCCAGGTGATCCTCAGAATCTTCCTAAGACAGTTCAAATGGAAACAATTCAGTTTCCTGGCATGGCGCTTGTAGACTGTCCATGTTTCACAGGCATGCAACAATGAGGTCAGCACAGCAGCTCTGTAGACCTTGATCACATGGTGGTCAGAAGAAGTGATACAAGGATACTTTCAAGGTTTCTCTCAAGAACTTTGGATTTGACTGTTCAACATGAGAGACACTGGCACAGGACCCTTCAGCATGGCGTGCCCATATCAGAAAGGGTGCTGTGCTCTATGAGCAAAACAGAATTGAGACAGCATAAAGTAAACATAGGATGGGCAAATGTGGAGTATCTACCCCAAAAATTCATATGGACTATCTGTGCCCAACATGTGGTAGAGCATTCTAAGCTTGTATTGGTCTGATCAACCACAAACACACTGAAACTTCACTTCATCATGGTGATGTCATTTTTATCCTCTTCAAAAATGAAGGACAGCAACCAACCAACATTAGTATGATGTATATATTTATAAGTTAGAATTTCCATATTGATACTTATTGATAGAATAAAAAATGTTAGTAGGAAGCCTTCATTTAATTCAAAATCTCTCTGCTTATTGCTATTTCATTTAAGGTATCACTATGTGCTTTTGTTCTATTTGCCTGAGTCTAACAAATTTATTGCCTGAGAGAAATTTGTATGATTTATCAATACATTTTCAGGTATGAATAGCAGGGAGTTCTTAAAGAGAAACCTTTCTAATTTGTCATTCATTCAGTCATTCATCAACAAACATTGATGTAATATCTACCATTTATTTGCACTTTGGAGTTAGTCTTCAAAAGTTATGGGAAAGTGGAACAACCAAATTTTTAAGGTATCTGTGAAACTATGATGCACACTGAAAATGAATTATCACTATTTCTATTTTTTATTAATTTGTTTAACTTTTAACATTCATTTTCACAAAATTTTGGGTTCCAAATTTTCTCCCCATATGTCCCCTCCCCCTCCCCAAAACTCCAAGCATTCTATTTGCCCCTATCACCAATCTGCCCTCTCTTCTATCATCCGTCCCTTCCCTTGTCCCCATCTTCTCTTTTGTCCTGTAGGGCCAGATAACTTTCTATACCCCTTTACCTGTATTTCTTATTTCCTAGTAGCAAGAACAGTTCTCCACAGTTGTTCCTAAAACTTTGAGTTCCAACTTCTCTTCCTCCCTCCCTCCCCACCCATTCCCTTTGGAAGGTAAGCAATTCAATATAGGCCATATCTGTGTAGTTTTGCAAATGACTTCCATAATAGTTGTATTGTGTAAGACTAACTATATTTCCCTCCATCCTATCCTACCCTTCATTGCTTCTATTCTCTCTTTTGATCCTGTCCCTCCCCAAGAGTGTTGACTTCACATTGCTCCCTCCTCCCATTGCCTTCCCTTCCATCATCCCCCCCACCCTGCTTATCCCCTTCTCCCCCATTTTCTTGTGTTGTAAGATAGTTCTTCATACCAAAATGAGTGTGTATTTTATTCCTTCCTTTAGTGGAATGTGATGAGAGTAAACTTCATGTTTTTCTCTCACCTCCCTTCTTTTTCCCTCCACTAAAAAGTCTTTTACTTGCCTCTTTTATGAGAGATAATTTGCCCCATTCCATTTCTCCCTTTCTCTTCCCGATATATTTCTCTCTCACCACTTACTTTCATTTTTTTAAAGATATGATTCCTTCCTATTCAATTCACTCTGTGCTGTGTGTGTGTGTGTGTGTGTGTGTGTGTGTGTGTGTGTAATCCCACCCACTACCCAGATACTGAAAAGTTTCAAGAGTTGCAAATATTGTCTTTCCATGTCGGGATGTAAACAGTTCAACTTTAGTAAGTCCCTTATGACTTCTCTTTGCTGTTTACCTTTTCATGGTTCTCTTCATTCTTGTGTTGAAAGTCAAATTTTCTTTTCAGTTCTTGTTTTTTCTTTTTTCTTTTTTTTTAAAGTCTGGATAATTTTTATATTTGTATTTTTTTAAATAATTTTTAACATTTATTTTCACACAATTTTGGGTTACAAATTTTCTCCCCTTTTATCCCCTCCCCCCCCAAACCCGAGCTTTCTAATTGCCCCTGTGACCTATCTGTTCTCTCCTCTATCCTCCCTCCCTTCCCTTGTCTCCATCTTCTCTTTTGTCCTGTAGGACCAGATAGCTTTCTTGACCCCTTAAACTGTATTTCTTGTTACCCAGTGGTAAGAACATTACATTTGGTCCTAACACTTTGAGTTCTAACCTCCTTAGCTCCCTCCCTCTCCACCCCTTCCCCTTGAAAGACAGGCAATTCAATATAGGCCATATCTGTTTAGTCTTGCAAATGATTTCCATACTAGTTGTGTTGTATAGGACTAATTATATTTCCCTCCATCCTATCCTGTCCCCCTTTACTTCTATTTTCTTATGGTCCTTTCCCTCCCCATGAATGTCGACCTCGTATTGCATTCTCCTCCCCATGCCCTCCCCTCCATCCTCCCCCCAACCCTGCTTGTGCCCCTGTCCCCCACTCTCCTGTATTATGAGATAGGTTTTCCTATCAAAATGAGTGTGCATTATATTCTTTCCTTTAGTGGAATGTGATGAGAGTAGACCTCATGTTTTTCTCTTGCCTCCCCTCTTTATCCCACCACTAATAAGTCTTTTGCTTGCCTCTTTTATGAGAGATAATTTGCCCCATATAACTTCTCCCTTTCTCCTCCCAATATTTCTCTCTCACTGCTTGATTTCATTTTTTTTTAATATATGATCCCATCCTCTTCAATTCACTCTGTGCACTCTGTCTCTATGTATGTGTGCGTGTGTGCATGTGTGTGTGTGTGTACTCCCACCCAGTGCCCAGATACTGAAATGTTTCAAGAGTTATAAATATTGTCTTTCCATGTAGGAATGTAAACAGTTCAACTTTAGTAAGTCCCTTATGACTTCTCTTTGCTGTTCGCCTTTTCATGGTTCTCTTCATTCTTGCGTTAGAAAGTCAAATTTTCTTTCCAGCTCTGGTCTTTTCATCAGGAAAATTTGAAAGTCTTCTATTTCATTGAAAGACCATTTTTTCTCCTGAAGTATTATACTCAGTTTTGCTGGGTAGGTGATTCTTGGCTTCAGTCCTAGTTCCTTTGACTTCTGGAATATCCTATTCCATTCCCTTCTATCCCTCAATGTAGAGGGTGCCAGATCTTGTGCTATCCTGATTGTATTTCCACAGTACTTGAATTGTTTCTTTCTAGCTGCTTGCAATATTTTCTCTTTCACCTGGGAATTCTGGAATTTGGCCACAATGCTCCTAGGAGTTTCTCTTTTTGGATCTCTTTCATGCGGTGTTCTGCAGATTCCTTGAATATTTATTTTGCCTTCTGGTTCTAGAATCTCAGGGCAGTTTTCCTTGATAATTTCATGGAAGATGATGTCTAGGCTCTTCTTTTGATCATGGTTTTCAAGTAGTCCCAGAATTTTTACATTGTCTCTCCTGATTCTATTTTCCAGGCCAATTGTTTTTCCAATAAGATATTTCACATTATCTTCCATTTTTTGAATCTGCGTGGTATTTTCTGAGATATCTGTCTTTCTTGAAAAGTCCTTAGCATCCATCCATACCATTCCAGTTTTGAAAGATCTATTTTCTTCAGTGAGCTTTTGAATCTCCTTTTCCATTTGGTTAATTCTGCTTTTGAAAGCATTCTTCTCCTCATTGGCCCCTTGCACCTCCCTTGCCAGCTGAGTTAGGCTAGTTCTCAAGGTGCCAATTTCTTCAAGATTTTTTTGGTTCTCCTTTAGCAGGGAGCTGATCTGCTTTTCATGCTTCTCCCTCATCCCTCTCATTTCCCTTCCCAGTCTTTCCTCCACCTCTCTAACTTGATTTTCAAAATTCCTCTTGAGCTCTTCCATGGCCCGAGCCCATTGGGTGGGCTGGGACACAGAATCCTCGATTTCTGTGTCTTTGCCTGATGGCAAGCATTGTTCCTCCCCATCAGAAAGGAAGGGAGGAAGTGTCTTTTCTCCGGTAAAATACCCTTCAATAGTTTTATTTCTTTTCCCTTTTCTTGGCATTTTCTCCAACCAGTGGCCTGACCTCTGAATGTTCTCCTCACACCCACCTCGCCTCCTGGTCCTCCCAGCCAGCGTTTGGGGACTGAGATTCAAATGCTGCTTCCCGCCTTAGGGTTTTTGGCGGGGGCAGGGCTGCTATTCAGTGTGAGAATTAAGTTCAGGTGGTCAAGGGCAGGGCCGCCTCTCAGGCATAGTTCCCTCTGGGGGTTTATGCACAGACCTTCCACAATGGATCCAGGCTCCCACCCATTTGGGGAGCCCCTGTCTGCAGCCGCCTCTCAGCTTCTATCTCCTGGGGGGGCCCGAGCCATGGGGGCACCCCACTCCCCTCTCGACCCGCCAAAGAGACTCTCTCACCTACCCCCATCAGGCATCTCTTGGTGGGGGGGCTTGTGCCGCCGCTGAAGATTCCGTCTCTGGAGCCTTCTCAGATCTGTGCCTCTTGGAGCCGCGGCCGCCGCCACCGCAGTTCCGGGCTGGGCTCCGCGTCTGCAGCGCGACGGACCTTATGCGAGAGGTTTGCTGGTCCCTCTGTGGGTGGGGAGACCTGCGTGGCCGCTGGAGATCCCGTCCCCGTAGCCCTCTCGCATCTCCTCCCCTCAGTGTCGCGTCCGCGGCAGGGCCACACTCTGCTCCCCGTCCCGGCGCCCAGTCTGCTCCACGAAGGACCCCCCGCAAGAGGTCCACAGGTCTCTCCAGAGCAGGAATCTCCCTCGCTCCAATACTCCGTGGTCTCTGGGTGCAGAATTCGCCCTGGCTTGGTCCCCTCTAGCCGTTCTGTGGTTTGTGTGTTCAGAGCTATGTGTATGTGCGTCTTTCTACTTCGCCATCTTGGCTCCGCCCCCCCCCCCCCCCCGCCCCGGCCTTCCTCAACACAGTTCTTGTTTTTTCATCAAGAATGCTTGAAAGTTCTCTATTTTATTGAAAGACCATTTTTTTCCCCTGAAGTATTATACTCAGTTTTGCTGGGTAGGTGATTCTTGGTTTTAGTCCTAGTTCCTTTGACTTCTGGAATATCCTATTCCACGCCCTTCGATCCTTTAATGTAGAAGCTGCTAGATTGCTAGATCTTGTGTTATCCTGATTGTATTTCCACCATACTTGAATTGTTTCTTTCTAGCTGCTTGCAATATTTTCTCCTTGACCAGGGAACTCTGGAATTTGGCCACAATGTTCCTAGGACTTTCTCTTTTTGGATCTCTTTCAGGTGGTGATCTGTGGATTCCTTGAATATTTATTTTGGCCTTGGGTTCTAGAATCTCAGGGCAGTTTTCCTTGATAATTTCATGAAAGATGATGTCTAGGCTCTTTTTTTGATCATGGCTTTCAGGTAGTCCCATAATTTTTAAATTGTCTCTCCTGGATCTATTTTCCAATGAGATAATTCACATTATCTTACATTTTTTCATTCTTTTGGTTTTGTTTTATGATTTCTTGGCTTCTCATAAAGCCATTAGCCTCCATCTGTTCCATTCTAATTTTGGAAGAACTATTTTCTTCAGTGAATTTTTGAACCTCTTTTTCCATTTGGCTAATTCTGCTTTTTAAAACATTCTTCTCATCATTGGCTTTTTGAACTTCTTTTGCCAATTGAGTTAGCCTGTTTTTCAAATCGTTATTTTCTTCAGCATTTTTTGGGGTCTCCTTTAGCAAGGTGTTGACCTGCTTTTCATGCTTTTCTTTCATCTCTCTCATTTCTCTTCCCAGTTTTTCCTCCACCTCTCTAACTTGATTTTCAAAATCCTTTTTGAGCTCTTCCATGGCCTGATCACATGGTATATTTATTTTGGATGTGTGGGATACAGAAACCTTGACTTTTGTGTCTTTCCCTGATAGTAAGCATTGTTCTTCCTCATCAGAAAGGAAAGGAGGAGATATCTGTTCACCAAGAAAGTAAACTTCTATAGTCTTATTCTTTTTCCCTTTTCTGGGCATTTTGCCAGCCAGTGACTTGACTTCTGAGTGTCCTGTCCACCCCCACCTCACCTCCAGATCTGTCCAGCCAGAGCTTGGGGTCTGAGATTCAAATGCTGCTTCCCAGCATCAAAGCTTTGGGCAGGGTCAGGGCTGCTATTCAGTGTGAGATTAAGATCAGTGCTCAGGTTGGGGCAGGGCCACCACATGGGTCTCAGTGCCCTCAGGGGGTTTATGCAGATACCTTCAACAATGGATCCCAGCTCCTGCCTGCTTTGTAAGCCCCTGTCCACTGTGGCCCCCACTGCTGCCTCCCGAGGGGGCCTGAGCCATGGGGACAACCCACTGCCCTGTTGGCCACCCAAAAATACTCTTTCACTGACCTTTGTCACCTGTGGGTGGAGGGACCTGCATGGCCGCTGGAGATTCTGTCCCTGAAGCCTGCTCAGATCTGCTCCTCTTTGTGCCAAGCGGCCAAGGCAGGGATGGGTTCTGGTCTGGGTCTGGTGCGTGACGGACCTTTCGCGTCAGGTTTTTAGGGCTCTTTGGAACAGAAATCTCATCTGCTCTGTTGTTCTGTGGCTTCTGCTGCCCCAGAATTTGTTGGGAGTTCTTCTTTACAGATATTTTATGGGCTGTGGGTTTGGAGCTAGCATATGCGTGTCTTTCTACTCCTCCATCTTGGCTCTACCCATTATCACTATTTCTACATGATACTGATAAACACCGAAGAATAACAACTTTTCTATCTTTTTTTTACACCATTTAAGACCATCATTCTTAGCACAAATTAGTTTGTTTTTCAAAGACTTCCTTTAAGTTTTCTTCAAGTTGAAATTTCCCATGCTACCCTTAACTATATTGCATTATGAATAAGTCTTTGTAATGCTCAGACTCCTATGTATCATGCCTTGGGTTTATTCTTGAGAAGTAATTTTAATTTTACTAGAAAATCTTCCAGGACTTTAAAAAAATTGATCTGACAATAATGCATTGTTGATGGATTTGTGAACTAATTCAATTATGTTGGAGAACAGTTTGGAACTATGCCAAAAGAACCATAAAATTGTGCAAACACTTTGATCCAGTAATACCACCACCAGGTCTGTATCTCAAACAAATCATAAAAATGGGAAAAGGGCCTACATATATAAAACTATTTATACTAGTCCTCCTTATGGTGGCAAAATATTGGAAACTGAGGGGATGTCTATCAATTGGGGGATGACTTGAATGAACTGTGAAATGTGAATGTAATGGAATACTATACTGTAATAAGAAATGATGAAAAGGAAGATTTCAGAAAAAAGCAAACAAACCTAGAAAGACTTATACAAACTGATGCAAAGTGAAATGCGCAGTGCCAGAAAAACATGGTACACAGTATCAGCAACACTATGTGATAATCAGCTTTGAATGACTCAGCTTTTCTCAGCAATACAATGATCCAAGACAAGTAGGTACCAAGGATTCAGGAATGAAAATACTATCCTATTTACTGAATGGGTGTTGCCTCATTAGATAAAGAACTGATGGATTCTGAATGCAGATTGAAGCATATTTTTTCACTTTATTTTTTCTGGTTTTTTTTTTTCTTTTGATCTGTTTCTTTCACAAATGTAACAAATATGGAAATATTTTTACATGATATCACGTGCATAAACTATATCCATCTGCCTACCATTTTCAGAAAAGGAGAGGGGAGGGAGAAAAATTTGGAATTCAAAGCCTTGTAAAGAAATGAATGCTAAAAATTTTCTTGGTATGTAACTGTGAGAAAAAAATAAAATACTATTTAAAAAAAAGATCTGATCTCTAAAGCAAATACCATCTGTTTCTCCATCTTACCCTATACCTTCCCAAGACCACAGATATTAAATTTCAAAATTACATTTAACTGACATTAACTACAACACAAACCAGTAAAAGGCAGGAGTTTGATTCCATTTTTATTTTTTTATATGGTATTCAAAATGATCTGAATTTAGAGCACAAGAGCAGCCTTCAGACTTCTCATACTTGGTTGTCAGACATTTCCATTTAGCACAGTCTTTCTGTAGTTAATGGTGTCCGTGGATATTGTGTAGAAATTAGGGGAAAAGCACACAATGGTATAATACACAAAACTGATTTAGAAACTGAAAAAATGCCTGAATGAAAATCAAATGAGCTGATGATAAGCTACCACACAGGTGTTCATCACTCAGCATGAGGAGAAAGAAGAGCCCAGATTCCATTGGTTCTGCATTTATAATTATCTTTATCCCAATATAATTTCTTCCTTGAGCTGTCAAGACAAAGGTAAGAAAAAGAAGTATCATTAAAGTAGTTAAATGACCTTCATTCCTTTAAAATTTATGAAAACTCTATGGCTCTCTTTTTTACTCCCTTTTCCTCTTGGTCTATAGACATGTACAATCTTCATTAATATTTCATTTTAATGAGAATTTTCATGGTATCAGAAAATGGCAAAAACTCCATAGTCTTGACATGGATATATTCCCTGCTTTGGAAGTCCGGTGGCTTCAGAGCACTTCTCTAATTTTTAGTCAATTTTCTGTATCACTAGTGGCTCAGTCAATAATAAAAAAAAAATAGGTTTCTACCTCTGTTCTCCTGGCTGCCTGCCCAAAGAAAACCCTTCCTCCCTTGGCTCCCTCTGGGTGTTAACAATAAAATTAACTCCACATAGAAAAAAATACAGATCAAATGAAAATGATTAAGTATAAATGAATGCCCTCCAATACCTATAGTCTCTGGGGGAAGGCTCATCTCCCCTCAAACAAGAGATTTTGGTTTTTAGTTTTCTTCTTTTATCCTTATTATATGTTTGCTTGGTATAAGTTCCATAGTTTTTTGTCAAGGAAATTTTGGGGGCAGCTATAGGAACAAGCTTATCTCTTGGTAACTGTGGCCAAAATAAATGAGATGAAAAGCGTGGTAAATTAGGATTCTGATGCTTTTTAGAGGTTCAGTAGAAGTTTACTTGGGATTTATCTAAATTTAGTGAGCATGATTTTTCTTATTTTGATTTGCTTTGATATTTTACCTAGCTTAGAATTTTACTTTTTATATTTTACATAGCTTAAATTAATTGCTTTCTTCACATCATTTTTATAGCTTCCTGAGAGTCTTATGGGGGTCAGTTATAAAATATATGTATTAATGATCATTTTTGTGTTCCTATTATTTTTACATAAAGGGTAATAATGATATTGCCCTAGTTTTGCCTAGTCAGGCAATCATATTCAAAAAACTCCAATAAATTGGCACTTTTTGTTGTTATTTCATCATGGGGCAAATAACAAGTGGACATAGATCCTAATCAAAGCATTGTGTTGAAGTGAGAGTGAAAGCTCAGTTTGAATAGGACTGATGAACTGATATTTCCTTGGCTTTACCTGGTTGCCAAAATATGGAGGACTTGAATTTTCCAGACTCTAACTTTAATATCTTTCCTAAATTTTTTGAATGATCATATTTCAAGCTTACATCTATTGCATATTGTTTTGGATAGTTATTGAGCTGTTTTTCAGTCATATCTAGCACTTTGTAATCCAATTTGTTTTATTTTGTTTTTTTGGCAAATTTACTGGGGTGGGTTTGCCATTTCCTTCTCCAGTTCATTTTACAGATGAGGAAATTGAAGCCAATGGGGCTAAGTGACTTGCCCAGGGTCATACAGTTAATAAGTGTTTGAGGCTAGATTTGAATTCAAGTAGTATCCTCAAGCAATAAGTATAATACAAATTTGGATAGTATATTTAATTGGTAAAGTGATATATAATTCTTGGTACTAAATGTAATATTAACAAAAGTCATCTAATTTCATCGCTTTTGTATCAAACGGCCTTTTCAAAGTATTAATTATGTATGTTGCTGCCCAGTGTTCTCTGTCTTGCAGGATTATTTCTCCATTTCTTCATTTTCTTTTCTCTTGGTGTCTCTCATCATATTCCAAACTTCTTTCTTCAGCAACCAGCCTTTCATTCTGGGTGGCCAACCAGCGTTCTTATCCTGGAACACATCTTTGCCATCACATTTCAGAAATTTTCTCATACATTTCTCTGATTGGCCAGTTTTTCCTAGAATATGCATTTTAAAGAATGACTTAGGCTAGCCATATCCATTCCTTCCTTCACTCTAGGCCTCAAACGTAAACTTCCAGGACTTATTTCTTGACCATGCTTCCACCTTTTATGCCCTAATGTCTTTGCTTTTTGCTTTCCTTTTATATATTGTCTTTGACCAATAGAATGTAAACTCCTTGATGAAAAGATCAGTCTTTCTTACATTTTCTTTATATTTATATACTCAATGCCTATCACACTGCTTAACACTGAGTAAGCACTTATTAAAGGCTTGTTGTCATGAGGACTCATCTTCCAGTTTATATTCCAAGATCATCACTTTCTCAGACTTTTGGTGAAGAATGATCATACGTTCTTTCACATGGGGTCATGACATGCAGAAGTGTGTAGAAATGGAACCTTGAGAAGTTTGCCAGTTTTTTTAGGGGGGATATATGTATAGAAGTTTTGAAGTCAAATTTTCTTGTCATGAAGAACTTCATTAAGTAATGTGCAATATCATGACATTTGTATGGCATGCATTCTTATCATTTGTTATTCCACACAGACGCAAATCTCTTTTCCCTTTACTATATCTCATATATACTAATTCGAATCAAAATGTGAATTTTTTAGCCTCATCTTCTTTTACTGGACTTGTAAGTTATTTCTTTTCTCAATATAACTTAAAATTAAGAATAATGAGCAGTTCCAAAAGGTTTTTTTTAATTGACTATACGCCACATTTACATGATACTTTAAGTTCTGAAAATGCTTTCCTCCCACACAACCTTGAGCTGTGGGTGGGATAAACACCCATTATCCCAACTGTAAAAATGCGAAAAGTGAGGCAAAGAAAAGTTATATAGCTTTCTTATAAACACAAAATAATATTATAGGAGTTTGAACTCAAACTTAGGTCTTCTTATACTAATGGTTTTGCCCCCACCCAAAAACAACATGTATATCTCTAAGTCATGTATTGTCATTATTTATATGGCTTAAAGTATGGTCAGGGAAGAGCTTTTATTGGTTTGCTTAACTTAAGGTTTCAAAATTTTCAATCCATTTAAACATATGCACCTCCCTAGTTTTCTAGATATGTGGTCCTTTTGCATTTTAAATTTATTTTGTCATGATGAAAATATGTCTAAATGAAGCTTTATTTTCCTCCTAAGTGTGTCTGACCCTTATCCATTAGCATGTTAATATTTGTCTGCATGTGCCAAACAGTATAATTAAGATAAGAGCAAATGAAGTTGATTTATTGTGGCCCATTGATAGGCATTTGGAAAACTCATAACATGAAAGCCTTAGAGTAAAAAGAGTCAGTAAGGGAAACTTAGACCTCAAAGTCTTGAAAAGAGACTGTATTCAAACCCAAGCCCTTTGATTCCATATCCAGCACTATTTTCACTGTATATTAGAATACTTTAATGTAGAAATGTTTGATAAGGTAAACTTTTAATTAATATGATGGGACCCCTGCTTACCAACTGTGCCAGCAAATTTGGAAAACTCAAAAGAGGTCACTGGATTAAAAAGATAAGTTTATATTCCAGTCCCAAATGAGAGAAATGCCAAAGAATGATCAAATTACTGAACAATAGCATTAATTTCACATATGAGCAAAATTCCGTTTAAGATTATGCAAGCTAGACTTCAGCAATGCGTGAGACAAGAATTATCAAAAGAGCAACCTGGTTTTTGACGAGGTGGAGGAACTAGAGACCAAATTGCCAATATTTGCTGAATTATGGAGAAAGCAAGGGAGTTTCAGAAAATAAATCTACTTCTGCTTCATATTGACTACACTAAAGTCTTGACTATGTGGATCACAACAAACTGTGACAGTTCTCAAAGAATAAAGAGTATCAGATCATCTTACCTGTCTATTGAGAAACCTGTATTCAACCCAAGAACCAACAGTTAGAATTGCATGAAAGAACTGACTGTTTTAAGATCAGAAAAAGATCACAACAAGACTGTTTTCACATTATTTATTTATCTGCAGGATATCTGAAGAGTGAGATGCAAAGGTGGATGAGTCAAAAGCCAATATCAATAATCTTAGATATGTTGATGATGATTCCTTGATGGCAAAAAGTAAAGAAGAGTTAGGAAACCTCTTGATAAGGGTGAAGGAGAAGAGTGTAAAGATGGTTTGAAAATTGAAATAAGAAAAATAAACAAAAAACTCCTAAGATATTGGCAACTAACCCCATTATTTCCTGGCAAATAGAGGGAGAAAAAATGGAAGGAGTGTCAGATTTTATATTCTTGGACTCTAAGATCATTGCAGATGGTGTCTACAGCCACAAAATTGAAAGATGGTTGCTCCTTCAAAAGCATATTAAAAGCAGAAACATCACCTTGCTGACAAAGATCAGATTGTCAAAGCTGTATTTTTTTCAACAGAAATTTATGGCTGTGAGACTTGGATTAGATAGAAAGCTGACTGCTACATAACTAACACTTCCAAATTCTTGTGCTGGAGAAGTCTCTTGGATCACAAGGAGATCAAATCAATTAATAATTAAAGAAATTCAGGCTGTTCCCTGGAAGGCTTAAAACTGAAATTGAAGCATACTTTGACCACATAATGGGAAGATAGGGCTCATTTGAATTGACTGATGTTGAGAAGGACTGAAAACAATCCCATAGAGGATGTGATTGATAAAAATGTCATAGAAGCAACAAACATGAGCTTCCACAGCATTCAGGAGAAAGTGGAGGATAGAAGGTCCATAGAATCACAAAGAGTTGGACATGACAGCAGCAGCAAACTTATCAGCTATGATGACCAATGTACTTACTTCTCTGTCAAGAGATGTATTGACTGCATTTTTTGTATTGCCTTTACTTAAAAATATATTGTAGTCCTGATTTATTTTTCCTTTTATAAAACATTCAGACTTTTTGGCTTCATTATGAATATAAGTGAACACAATTGAGGATAATGTCCAATTATGAAAGAAAATGTCCTTTTCAAAGGTAGTTCACATGGACCAAAAGCAGTGTATTTGAGTTTTAGGGAAATGAAAATATGTAGCACTTTTTTCAAAAACATTTTAAGTAGACTTTTCTAGTAAAGTTTGTTTTATGCATTGCTAAAATTCTTTTCAATTGTGAAAGTAGTTCAACAAACTACTGGGTTTGTATTATAGTCACTGGGGATTCAAAACTAAAATGACATCCTCTATTCCAGGAGGTTTTATTTAAATAAAAAGATGAGGCAGGTACACAGATAACTAAAATACTACAGTAAAGGGAAGTACGGTGTAGGAGAAAATACAGGATTTTCTGTATTAAACATTTCCTGTGTTGACCATTTGCAGTTTCTATGACCTTGTACAGATTAAATTACCTCTCTGGGCCTTAGGTTTCTGATCTGTAAAATAATAATACACTTAACTCTAAGTATTTATTTCAAGTAGTTAGCAAGTTAGCAAGTGAAGATCAAACAAGTTAAATGAAAGAACAAATAAACGGAAAAGCATTAATTAGGAATTTGTTATATGCAAAGAGTAGAAAAGCAAGAACACTTATTTTCAAGAAGCTCACACTGTAATGAGTATAATCCCATACAAGAGGTTTTGGTTGCAAATCAGAAGGTAAAACCCAGTAGTCTTCAGGATAGAACAACAAAGCAGATAGTGCAATTTCTTTCACTTCATTTCCATTGCTAACACTAATTTCTGCTGTTGAACTATTTGACAAGAGTAAAAATTTTAAAGTGACTGGGACCTCAATATCTGACACTGTGCAACCTGGAGGGCCAGTTGAAACTTTGCAATACCACAAAATCTGTTCAAAACTAAGACTGTGGGCACAGAACAGAGTTCATAATCTGAGGTCACTTTTCTTCTTGGGGGTCTTGGGGTTACCTTCTTGTTGAAGGTATCTGGTCAGCAATTGATGATGGTAATAGTAAGGACTGTGGGCCTCTCTTCTGCAAAGACTTTCTCCTAAATTATAGTTGTAGTGGTTAGGTAGAAATAGAATGAGTAGTTTGAATGTATTACAATTCTTGAGCTTTTGGGACTTTTTAGGTTTTCTATTCCAGGGTCCTCGGGGAAGTGAAGTTCAATATGATGGTAGTATTTTGACTGGACTGGCACTTGTTTTTTCTAATTTCTCCTTCAGAATGTCCTACTACACATAAAATACTTTGTAAACTTTATGGCATTGTATAGATTATTATTGACACATTTAAAAATAATGATATATATGAGGAATATCAAAGAAAATGATTGAAGATATTCAGGGAGGGAAAAGTCACTTATTTCTAGAAGCATCACAGAAGACAGTGGACAAATAAGTAGCTCTTGAGCTGGGCTGTGAACATAGGGAAGAATAGTAATGTATAAAGTTAGAGAAGTGGTGAGATCTATTTCAGGGGGTTGGGGGAAGATAATATTTAAGATACCTGGCTTCTTTCTTGGATTTCTGGCTCTCCAGAAACACATCATTCTGCAAGATAAAATCAACTGTGAAACTCACACCTCCTCAGGTTCCCTTGTTCCTGGGTCTCCTCCCTCCTTCTGATTAGAGAGTAGAAGGTAGCTGTCAGAGAGTTCCTCCCAGATCTTCCACCTTTTAAAAGAGCATCTAAGGCAGCTACCTCATCATTTACCACCATAACTTTAGGTCTTCATTATGTCTCTGCATTGGGTAATTTCCCTGACTCCCCACTCCCCTCCTTACCAGTTTCTTTTTTATATAATGTCTTATACCATATCTATATCCAAACATATATATCTATCTCTGTATGTGTATGTATGTATGTATGTATGTATGTATGTATGTATGTATGTATGTATGTATCTATCTATCTATCTATCTATCTATCTATCTCTTTCTGTCCCCTGAAAGCAAGGACAATCTTATCCTCCATGCTTTCAAAGTGTCTGGCATATAATTAGTGATGGTAACAAATGTTTATTGACTCTGACTATGACTGTGACACAGAGGTGAGAAAGGGAAAGATGAGATTGGAGATGATGATTAATCAAATTTGGTGGGAGAATAGGACACAAAATATCTTTCTTTCCTCTGCTGCATTTGCCTTCCCAAATAGAGCCCCTATGCTTGCCCTGTCAATTGGTAAGAGCCCATTGTATCTAGTGAGCCTACTCACCCAACCACACTACCTTCTTTTCACATGGCAGCTATGTAGTCTCTCCTTCCCCCACTCTCTTATTCTGAGAACAGTAATAAAATCAACACCATCATTGTTTCCAGAAAGGAAACACTATTTGTTTGCTGCAAGTCTCTGCTCACCATCTCTGGTCCCACATTCTAAGTCCCTGGTACTCTCCATTAGAATATATGCTCCTTGAGGGCAAAGATGGCCTCTCCTTTATAGTAGTATCCCCATTGCTTAACGCAATGGCTGGCATATACTAAACATTTTTCTTTTCATTCCTTCATTTAGTCTTTCCTTCCTTCCTAACAATGCTGGAAATTAACATTCAAGTCAGACTATGGATGGTCTTGAATGGAAAAATTAGTTTGTATCTTATCCAACAGAAATGTGGAGCTACAGAATGTTTTTAGCAACATGATTACACCAATGCATGCTGGAAATTGAATGATCTATCAGTTTCACTTTTTGGTGACTGTCAATGTAAAGTAAATTGTATAGATGGATACAATATAATAAAGCTACTAGAGACAGAAATGAACAGAAATAGAAAGATTTTATTTCTCTTTGCTACTATTAGATGTACAATTTTTGCAATAGCAATATCCCAAGTGTGTTTTCAAAATATTCTGGCTTTCAAGTCATGACTCATATTTTTGAGATGTCAGCAATCAGGTGCTCATGAAGACTAGGCCAGCCAGCCAAAGTCAGTTGATTGGCAAGAATGTACTTCCAGAAAAAAAATGATATTGATTCAATTAAGAGTAATCGCCAAATTGTTTCACTTCTTCAAGTCATACTAGATTTAATTGTAGAGATATTTGTTGAGGTAATGTACAGTAGTAATGGCATAATGAGTCACTTAAAAAAAAAAAAAACTACCCCCAAACACTGTATCAGTTGTTGAAAAACCTCTTATGTTTCCAGGAATGAGATATGAACATTGGCATAATCTTAAAGAGGCAATTAAGATCTTTGCTTGCCAGGTTTTGATTGTGAATACATTCTCTCAGGGTGAGGCAAAAGGCACTCAACAGATCAGGGTGTCTAGTTCAGGAATGTATTTTAAATAAATGACTTAATTTATATTCTTGTATTACTAAAAATGTTACTATAGAGGGACTTGTGTCTCACTTGGGATTTGGTGCCATAAAAATGACATCATTCTAAGAAAAAATCAGAATAGTCAACACATAGAAAAAAACCCTAAAGATCTGATATGAGTTGAAAATTAAATTCTAGGGGCGGAGCCAAGATGGCGAAGTAGAAAGACGCACATACACATAGCTCTGAACACACAAACCACAGAACGGCTAGAGGGGACCAAGCCAGGGCGAATTCTGCACCCAGAGACCACGGAATATTGGAGCGAGGGAGATTCCTGCTCTGGAGAGACCTGCGGACCTCTCGCGGGGGGTCCTTCGCGCCTCGGACTGGGCGCTGGGATGGGGAGCAGAGTGCGGCCCTGCCGTGGCCGCGACACTGAGGGGAGGAGATCCGAGAGGGCTACGGGGACGGGATCTCTAGCGGCCACACGGGTCTCCCCACCCACAGAGGGACCTGCAAACCTCTCGCAAAAGGTCCGTCTTGCTGCAGACGCGGAGCCCAGCCCGGACCTGCGGCGGTGGCGGCGGCTCCGAGAGGCACAGATCTGAGAAGGCTCCAGAGACAGGATCTTCAGCAGAGGCACAAGCCCCCCCACCAACAGGTGACTGACGGGGGTAGGTGAGAGAGTCTCTTTGGCGGGTCGAGAGGGGAGTGGGGTGCCCCCATGGCTCGGGCCCCCCCAGGAGATAGAAGCTGAGAGGCGGCTGCAGACAGGGGCTCCCCAAATGGGCGGGAGCCTGGATCCATTGTGGAAGGTCTGTGCATAAACCCCCTGAGGGAACTGAGACAGAGAGGCGGCCCTGCCCCTGACCTCAGCACCTGAACTTAATTCTCACACTGAATAGCAGCCCTGCCCCCGCCAAAAACCCTAAGGCGGGAAGCAGCATTTGAATCTCAGTCCCCAAAGGCTGGCTGGGAGGACCAGGAGGCGAGGTGGGTGTGAGGAGAACATTCAGAGGTTGGAGAAAATGCCAAGAAAAGGGAAAAGAAATAAAACTATTGAAGGGTATTTTACCGGAGAAAAGACATTTCCTCCCTTCCTTTCTGATGGGGAGGAACAATGCTTGCCATCAGGCAAAGACACAGAAATCGAGGATTCTGTGTCCCAGCCCACCCAATGGGCTCAGGCCATGGAAGAGCTCAAGAGGAATTTTGAAAATCAAGTTAGAGAGGTGGAGGAAAGACTGGGAAGGGAAATGAGAGGGATGAGGGAGAAGCATGAAAAGCAGATCAGCTCCCTGCTAAAGGAGAACCAAAAAAATCTTGAAGAAATTGGCACCTTGAGAACTAGCCTAACTCAGCTGGCAAGGGAGGTGCAAGGGGCCAATGAGGAGAAGAATGCTTTCAAAAGCAGAATTAACCAAATGGAAAAGGAGATTCAAAAGCTCACTGAAGAAAACAGATCTTTCAAAACTGGAATGGTACGGATGGACGCTAAGGACTTTTCGAGAAAGACAGACATCTCAGAACATACCGCGCAGATTCGAAAAATGGAAGACAATGTGAAATATCTTATTGGAAAAACAACTGACCTGGAAAATAGAATCAGGAGAGACAATGTAAAAATTCTGGGACTACCTGAAAATCATGATCAAAAGAAGAGCCTAGACATCATCTTCCATGAAATTATCAAGGAAAACTGCCCTGAGATTCTAGAACCAGAAGGCGAAATAAATATTCAAGGAATCCGCAGAACACCGCATGAAAGAGATCCAAAAAGAGAAACTCCTAGGAGCATTGTGGCCAAATTCCAGAATTCCCAGGTCAAAGAGAAAATATTGCAAGCAGCTAGAAAGAAACAATTCAAGTACTGTGGAAATACAATCAGGATAGCACAAGATCTGGCACCCTCTACATTGAGGGATCGAAGGGAATGGAATAGGATATTCCAGAAGTCAAAGGAACTAGGACTGAAGCCAAGAATCACCTACCCAGCAAAACTGAGTATAATACTTCAGGAGAAAAAATGGTCTTTCAATGAAATAGAAGACTTTCAAATTTTCCTGATGAAAAGACCAGAGCTGGAAAGAAAATTTGACTTTCTAACGCAAGAATGAAGATAACCATGAAAAGGCAAACAGCAAAGAGAAGTCATAAGGGACTTACTAAAGTTGAACTTTTTACATTCCTACATGGAAAGACAATATTTATAACTCTTGAAACATTTCAGTATCTGGGCACTGGGTGGGAGTACACACACACACACATGCACACACGCACACATACATAGAGACAGAGTGCACAGAGTGAATTGAAGAGGATGGGATCATATATTAAAAAAAAATGAAATCAAGCAGTAAGAGAGAAATATTGGGAGGAGAAAGGGAGAAGTTATATGGGGCAAATTATCTCTCATAAAAGAGGCAAGCAAAAGACTTATTAGTGGTGGGATAAAGAGGGGAGGCAAGAGAAAAACATGAGGTCTACTCTCATCACATTCCACTAAAGGAAAGAATATAATGCACACTCATTTTGATAGGAAAACCTATCTCATAATACAGGAGAGTGGCGGACAAGGGCACAAGCAGGGTTGGGGGGAGGATGGAGGGGAGGGCATGGGGAGGAGAATGCAATACGAAGTCGACACTCATGGGGAGGGAAAGGACCATAAGAAAATAGAAGTAATGGGGGACAGGATAGGATGGAGGGAAATATAGTTAGTCCTATACAACACAACTAGTATGGAAATCATTTGCAAAACTAAACAGATATGGCCTATATTGAATTGCCTGTCTTCCAAGGGGAAGGGGTGGAGAGGGAGGGAGCTAAGGAGGTTAGAACTCAAAGTGTTAGGACCAAATGTAATGTTCTTACCACTGGGTAACAAGAAATACAGGTTAAGGGGTCAAGAAAGCTATCTGGTCCTACAGGACAAAAGAGAAGACAGAGACAAGGGCAGGGAGGGAGGATAGAGGAGAGAGCAGATAGGTCACAGGGGCAATTAGAAAACTCGGGTGAGGGGGGGAGGGGATAAAAGGGAAGAAAATTTGTAACCCAAAATTGTGTGAAAATAAATGTTAAAAGTTAAATAAAAAAAAGAAAAAAGAAAATTAAATTCTGTATCATATACCTTTCATGTATTTCTAGCTGCTTAATTTATTTCGTATTTGTTTCTGTCTAACTTTCATCCTTAGTGAACTGAAGCTCCTTGAAGGCAATTGCCATATTGTATTTATCTTGCATGTCCCCCAAAACAGAACATAGTATAGTGTGCATATTTATTTTTTAATTAATATTTGAAATTGAAAAGATGAGGGGGATCTTTGGAAGTTAGCTTGTGTAATTTCTTACCAATTTCATTATTTATAAAATAGGAAGAATAGTAATTTCATTAACAAGATCATGCAGTGAATGAAGATCAAATGAGATAATGTATGAGAAGTACTTTGCCAACTGCAAGGCCCTAGAAAGGGCCTAAATAGTGCTGAATTTATGTATTACTCATTAGGCATCTTTGACAAAAAAATCCTCCAGAATTTATGAAGCATCTTTTATGTGCTTGGACCTGTGTTGATTCTGGGAATGCAGAGACAAAATGAAATAGTCTCTGCCCTCAAGAAGTTTATATTCTATTCCACTTAAGTTCATTTCCCAGAAAATGTTTATGAATTAATGACCCCAAAGTAATTTATTTCAACAATAGCTGGAGGATGCCATCATGAATAATTATATCTAGAAAAAATGTTTATGCCCTTGGAGAGGGGAATAAAGATGGAAGGGAAGTTATTTTGATTATTTAAGCACTCAGGTACCAGTCCCTTGTGTTTTTTTGAGGTTAAATAAACGATCCTTTATTCATGTCTTGTATTTCTTCAAAGCAACTAAAGAGCTTTAACAAAACACCGTTCAAATTCTAATGGTTCCATGGGTATCCCTGGGTGAGATCAAGGGTCACAGAGATCATGATGAATCCCCAAGACTAAATTAAATTTGTTAGTGTAAAAATTTCCTAATGACCATGGGTCATATGAGTTATTATGCTAAACTCTTTATTAATATTTATTTATTGATTGATTGATTATAAGTGAAAAGAGCCTTGGGAAAGTTTGCTGATTGTGTTTATCTCCTTGTATCATAACCAAACAGAAAGATTGGTGTTACTTTGATAGCAATATTAAACAGGAATGGATGACACAGCTTTTCTACGAAAATCAGTAGAAGGACTGATCAGAAAGAAAAATGACTACACAACGCCCAAACTGCAAGTGTTTAATGAATAAATCCTTTCGGCAAACAGAAAGTTATTGAAAACCTAGGCGAGAGGGCAAACACTACAACAATTTGAAACCCTAAGAAATGATAAAGAATCTTCAGAATGGTTCAGAATATGAAAACTAGTTTTCTTTAAAGTAATTAAAGCAAAATTATTTGAAGGAATAACTGAAAATAAGATTATGTTTTGAAACAATACTAAAGAAAAAAAATGGAAGATTTTAATGAACATCTTGACATGAGAATGAATCTCCCTTCTTTCTTTGCAAAGATATGTAAAAATTCTGTTATTGAAGATAGCTTCATGAGAATGAGAAGACAGAATATATTGAGAACTGTAGTTGATAAAAATTCCATAAGCAATTTTAAAGGAATGATTTAGAAGAACAATAACAGAAATAAAATAAGAAATAAAGATGAAAATTAGAAATTTTAAGGAAAAATTGCCGTTGAGTTGCTTTTCTGTCATGTCTGACTCTTCATGACCCCATTGGTTTGCCATTCTCTTTGCAAGCTCATTTAAAAGATGAAGAAACTGAGGTAAAGAGGGATATGTGATTTGCCCAGGGTCACAAAGCTAATGAATACCTGAGACCATATTTGAACTCAGAAGGATGAGTCTTTCTGACTCCAAGCCTACTACTCTATCCAGTACACCACCTATCTACTCTCAAGGGAAAAAAATAAAAGAACAAATAAAATAATGGGTAACTAGGAACAAAAGTGAGGATGCTCTCCAAAACAACAAGATTCTCTGAAAAAGAAAACAGAATTGGAATTGAAAAATATCTTCCAATCTAATTCTATATTTTTTTGTGGAGAATATTAAATGATATGGACTAAACAGAATCAGTTAAACAGATTCACAAGTATTCGTTAGTGACTTGGTAGTAATACATAAACAGTGGAACACTTCATTGATCTGTATTTGGCTCTATGTTGCTGAATACCAGTGATTTGGATAAAGTCAATGAATGATATACTCATTAAATTTCTGGATGATAGGCTGATTAAAATAAAATTTAACAGGAGTAATACAGATTCATAAATAAATTAAAAATCAATTTCTTAAATACAGGATGAGAGTATCATTACTAAAATAAATTTTGAAAAAGATTTGGGGGATTTTGGTGGACTGCAAGTTCAATATGAATCAATAGTATGATACAGCAACCCTGAGCTCCTCCCAAAAGGCTGTAATAATTTTGACTTTCCTGCTTTTTGTTCTGTTCAAACTAAATCTGTATTATAGTGCTCTGCTTCAGGCTGTACAGCTAAAGAAAGACATTTATTTGGAGAGACTTATGGTGGAACACTTTAAGTCTGTCACATAAGGCATGAATGGGGGGACTAAGGATATTTAGTTTGGAAAAGAGGAGATTTGGTGGGTAGGGGAGAAACATGTCAGATGTCTTCAGTTATTTGAAGGATTTTCAGTTGAGAGAAGAATTAAATTTATTTTGCTTGGCCAATGTATTGTTAATGTATTTTTAATGGAATTAATGTATTTTTAATGGAATGGGAAGATCTTTCCCATCCATTAATAGGCTTACGTGAACTGCTTTACTCATATGAGTCTGAGTCACATGAAACCTGTGGTGGGAGGAGCTTGTTGAACAAGTGAAACAAAAAGGGATGAAGCCAAAAGGGTGGAACAGGAAGAGGCAGAAATGGAGCAGACCTGAAAGGACATTGGACTGATTAGTCAGAGCTGAGAAGGACAGAGAAAGCAGGCAGCTGACAGTGAGTGATAGAAGAGCATTTTGCTTAGGGGAGCCTGTTTGTAGGAAGGCCTGATAATGTGTATAAACTCTTTGGTTACTATGATGAATTTCTTTGTTGCTATGATGGATTTGGTTTTCTGGTGCTAGGATTCAGCTTTCTGGTGTCTGAATAAATGTTTTGGTTCTGTCTTCCATATGGGAAGTCTGTTATATTTTGCAGTTCAGAACTGTGCTGGCATGTTCATAGCTGTCATAAGCTCTGGGAATATCACATGGGCACTACAGCCACAGAGGGCAAATCCAGGAGGAATGAGTTGAAATTGCCTGATGTCAATTTAGACTTGATGTTGGCACACAATTCTCTAGCAATTATAATTCTCCAAAATGTTGCAATTCTACAAAGAGGAATGAATAGTACATAATGTTGGCAGCTTCCCTATTCTTGAAGGTCTTGAAGTAGAGGCTGGATGAGAACATTAGCTATACTAAAGCATGGTTTTCCTTAATATACTTGTATTTGTTAGACTGGAGGGTCATTGGAGTCATTTCCAAATCTCACATTCGATGATTTTTGCCCTTCTTTGTTTTAAGTCAGTTTTGCTGAAGCATTAGGTATGTTAATGACTGGGAATTATGTTGAGTCTGAATTGTGTTAGACAACCCATGTTCTCTGTTTATTAAAGCTATGGAATATGTGATACATTGAAGTAATTTCATTGTCAGTAGTTAAATTAATTGTTGTGTCTTGAGTCACAAACTTTTGGTTATCTGAAAATGAACTTAAATTAAACAAAATATACAGTCCTTCAGGACAAAGACTGTTTTGTGCTTAAAGTCTGGAAGGTGCATATTCAATATGATTTGATTGCCTGGAATGTTTTTTGTTTTTGTTTTTGTTACTGAATCCTGAGAAGTGAAATATTTCCATAATACTATATTGGTTTTTTGGTTGGAAAATACATGAATCAGAGTTTTTTAAAGTAGGGTTTCTAAAAAAATAGAAACATTATCTTTTCTGTTCTCTATATAATTTTATATTTTGCAATATGGTGCTTTTCCTATTGGGAGTTTTATATTTATTTTGTTCAGTTTTCTGTTTAAATGAGAGGAGTGTTCTGCATTGTTTTAATTTCCCAGACTCTGAACCATTATAATGTTTTTGGACTTAAAAGTAGTCAAACATTAAAATATCCCTTGGAGAACCTTACATTCTCTATAGCGGGAAGATCTCTAATCTGAGATCACTTTGGAGACAGGCTACAGTCTGTGGGACTAATGTCCTTGATTCCTAATCTATCTGAGAGGTCATTATCAAATTGCAGTTAGCCATTTTTCTTAATTTTTTTCAGTCTATCCCTAGTAGTGAGGTTTTTGACTTTTGTCTGACTCCTGCTGTCTTTTCCTTCCATTTTTCATTGCACCGATTTGGGCAGAAGCAATATAAGAGATTTAATATCATAGAAGAGTTCCAGAAGCTAGAAACCATGATCCAGCTATTCTTTCCCTGAGATCAGATGAGATGTGTGTGAACGTGCTTTGTAAGCTGTCAAACTCTATACATATGTAAGATGTTATTTTTCCCCATGATTTCTGGTGTTTTACATTTAGTAGGAGAGATGAAAGAAGAAGAAATATCAGGAGTAGTGCTGGAGGCAGGAAATTGCTACAATTTCCCTGGTCCACACATTCTTCCTGCATCTTTCAACTTGTCTGCTTCAGGCCAAATTTAAATGGACACTTGATTTTCAGTGTGTTCCAGTATAATCGGCCCTGTCCTTTTATAGTGTAAGAAGAATGGTAAAACTGAGACAAAATGAAATGACGCCTAATATAAGCTGATGTTGAATGTTAAGGACTAACGAAATATTGAATTTCAATGCTGTACTTTATTACCACATAATTAGGTCAAAAATTTTTAAGCCATAACAACATTCAAGGCACTCTGATAAGATATGACATAATACCACTATAATTACTGCTAATAACAACAAAAACCCTCAACAATAATTAGCATTTATACTGTATGTTAAGATTTGCAAAACACTTTATTTACATCCTCCCTTGGCAATAACCCTGAAAGTAGGTGTTATTACCATCTGAGCGAAGAGTTCGAGGGATTTGCCCAGGATCACCAGGATGTCATGCCTGATTCACAATTTGAATGCAGGTCTTCTTGCCCCCAAGTCTCGCTATACATTGTACCTTTGTGAATAGGATACATACATACTTTGGAATATACAAATTATATACAGAGTAAATGAACAGTAATCATAGAGCAAAAGGGCTAGTTAAGGGTGACTAGTTGGCACTATGGCTAACGTGTTCAGCCTGGAATCAAGAAGACCTGAGCATAAATCAGTACTTAGACACTTAATAACTGTGTGATCCTGTGCTTTACCACATTTTACTTCAGTTTTCTCATCTGTAAAATGAGGATAAAAATTACACTTATGAAAAATGAGAAATATTTGAAAAGCACATTGCCTGGAGACTGTTACCTAGCAGACACTACTACAGATGGGCACTAGTACAGACATAGTAGTTGCAGCAGCAAGAACAGGAACAGGAGGAGGAATAGGAGGAGGAAGAGAAAGAGGAAGAACAGTAGTAAGTAATAGTAGTAGTAGTATTTACAAAGAGTTGCAAAGTACATCAGTAGAAAAGTAAACATATCAGTTAACCCTTAAGTATTTTTTTAACAGTGCAATCAAATCCTGAACTTTCAAATAAATAAAGCACATTTTTCCTGTATATTTATATGAACTTTTAGAGGCCAGGAGCCATATAAATAGCACAGATACTATCCGTTTGCATAGAGATGAAACAAGAAAACAAATTTAACAAAGAAATTACTGAATGTCTACTTCTAATTGTGCTAGGTACTCCAGAAGACAGGACAGATTGTGTGTGAACATTTCAACATTATACAATAAACAATTATCAAGGACAGTGTTCTTGTGTTCTTAACCATGAGTCTGTTACCATGTATTATATAAAGATGAATTCAAAAAAGTATAAGACAGGATTCGTGCTCTTAAGGGGACACAAGTAATCCAAACATATGTTAGACATTTTTAAAAAAGTTATTAGATTTTCAAATTTGGTTTCATTCAGCAAATCAGGAAATATGCTAATCACAGGAGACAACAAAGAAAGTTTTAAAAAGTCCTTTTAAAATATTTAATGTACGCTAGATAATTAATGAATTTTAACATACACCTAAGTAAATCCTAAGCTATTCGAATCAGGTGAAGGACAGGGTGAAGAAAAGTGGGAACTCTAGAATATCCTATATCTAGAATACTCATAAATGGTTGCATCAAAATATTCATCTTGATTTAAGTTATAATAAGGAGATTGATTATTGAACTCTTGATCAATGGATTTCTGTCCAGGCTACTTGATGAAATTAGAGAATGTAAAGGGCAAGCAAAAAAAAAAAAGTAACAATGCAGTAATAATATTACCAAAAATGATGGGTATATAGTATACAAAATACAATGTTGTGTCCAACTTATCATAACCCTTTGGAACATACTGTCCTTGGGGTTTTCTTGGCAAAGATATTGGAGTAGTTTGCCATTTCCACCTCCAGTGAATTCAGGTTATAGTTAATAGAGGTTAAATACTTACTTAATAGAGGTTAAATACTTACTTAGGTTCACAGACTATGAAGTGTCTGAGATCTGATTTGAACTCAGGTCTTTCTGAATCCAGTCCCAGTGATCTATTCACTGAGCTATTTAGCTACCCTGTATGATAATGGAAGACAGTTAGTTTTCAGATTATCCAAGAATTGTGCTACTTGGGCTCTTTAAAGTTCGTTAACAGATGACAGTGGAGAAAAGCACTTGAAAGAAAATACCTGAATCTCTTTAGATTACTAAGAACTCTTTAAAGTTGGAAATACGAACAAATATTCAAAATGCTATTCTTAAGATTTTCTGGGGCTGACAAACATTTAACTGTGCAGAAAGTGTTAAGTGATGGTGATTGCAGTTACTCTCTTATAGAATTAGAGTTTTAAAGAATAGATTAATTTGAAAAGGTAAAGAAGAGGGAAGGATGAAGATATTTCACTGTAGCGTGGGGAGCAAAAGGAACAGAAAAATGAGCAAAAGAAGAGTCAGGACAAATTGTACTGTAATCATTTTTTTTTATTTAACTTTTAACATTTATTTTCACAAAGTTTTGGGTTACAAATTTTCTCCCCTTTTATCCCCTTCCCCCCCTAAACCCAAGCATTCTAATTGCCCCTGTGACCAATCTGCTCTCTCTTCTATCCTCCCTCTCTGCCCTTGACTCCATCTTCTCTTTTGTCCTGTAGGGCCAGATAGCTTTCTTGACCCCTTAACCTGTATTTCTTATTTCCTAGTGGTAAGAACATTACAGTTGATCCTAACACTTTGAGTTCCAACTTCTTTAGCTCCCTCCCTCTCCACCCCTTCCCTTTGGAGGACAAGCAATTCAATATAGGCCAAATCTGTGTAGTTTTGCAAATGATTTCTATACTAGTTGTGTTGTATAGGACTAACTATATTTCCCTCCATCCTATCCTGTCCCCCATTACTTCTATTCTCTTATGATCCTTTCCCTCCCCATGAGTGTCAACCTCGAATTGCGTTCTCCTCCCCATGCCCTCCTCTCTATCCTCCCCCCCACCCTGCTTGTGCCCTTGTCCCCCACTCTTCTGTATTGTGAGATAGGTTTTCCTATCAAAATGAGTGTGCATTTTGTTCTTTCCTTTAGTGGAATGTGATGAGAGTAGACCTCATGATTTTCTCTCTCCTCCCCTCTTTATCCTTCCACTAATAAGTCTTTGCTTGCCTCTTTTATGAGAGGTAATTTGCCCCATTCAATTTCTCCCTTTCTCCTCCCAATATTTCTCTCTCACTGCTTGATTTCATTTTTTTTTTAAGATATGATCCCATCCTCTTCAATTCACTCTGTGCACTCTGTCTCTATGTATGTGTGCGTGTGTGCATGTGTGTGTGTGTACTCCCACCCAGTACCCAGATACTGAAATGTTTCAAGAGTTACAAATATTGTCTTTCCACGTAGGAATGTAAACAGTTCAACTTTAGTAAGTCCCTTATGACTTTTCTTTGCTGTTCACCTTTTCATGGTTCTCTTCATTCTTGTGTTTGAAAGTCAAATTTTCTTTTCACCTCTGGTCTTTTCATCAAGAAAACCTGAAAATCCTCCATTTCATTGAAAGACCATTTTTTATCCTGAGGTATTATACTCAGTTTTGCTGGGTAGGTGATTCTTGGTTTTAGTCCTAGTTCCTTTGACTTCTGGAATATCCTATTCCATTCCCTTCGATCCCTTAATGTAGAGGGTGCTAGATCTTGTGTTATCCTGATTGTATTTCCACAATACTTGAATTGTTTCTTTTTAGCTGTTTGGAATATTTTCTCTTTGACCTGGGAATTCTGGAATTTGGCCACAATGTTCCTAGGAGTTTCTCTTTTTGGATCTCTTTCATGCGGTGTTCTGTGGATTCCCTGAATATTTATTTTGCCCTCTGGTTCTAGAATCTCAGGGCAGTTTTCCTTGATAATTTCATGGAAGATGATGTCTAGGCTCTTCTTTTGATCATGGTTTTCAGATAGTCCCAGAATTTTTACATTGTCTCTCCTGAATCTATTTTCCAGGTCAGTTGTTTTTCCAATAAGATATTTCACATTATCTTCCATTTTTCCAATCTTCTCACTATGTTCTGTGATATCTGTCTTTCTCATAAAGTCCTTAGCGTCCATCTGTGCCATTCTAGTTTTGAAAGAACTATTTTCTTCAGTGAGCTTTTGAATCTCCCTTTCCATTTGGCTAATTCTGCTTTTGAAAGCATTCTTCTCCTCATTGGCTTTTTGAACCTCTTTTGCCAATTGAGGTCGGCTAGTTTTCAAGGTGTTAATTTCTTCAACATTTTTTTGGTTCTCCTTTAGCAGGGAGCTGATCTGCTTTTCATGGTTCTCTTTCATCCCTCTCATTTCTCTTCCCAGTTTTTCCTCCACCTCTCTAACTTGATTTTCAAAATTCTTTTTGAGCTCTTCTATGGCCTGAGCCAATTCGGTGGGCTGGGACACAGAAGCCTTGATTTCTGTGTCTTTGTCTGATGGTAAGCATTGTTCTTCCTCATCAGAAAGGAAGAGAGGAAATGTCTGTTCTCCAAGAAAGTAGCCATCAATAGTTTTATTTCTTTTCCCTTTTCTGGGCATTCTCCCCAGCCAGTGATTTAACCTCTGAATATTCTCCTCACACCCACCTCGCCTCCTGGTCCTCCCAGCCAGCGTTTGGGGACTGGGATTCAAATGCTGCTTCCCACCTTAGGGCTTTTGGCGGGGGCAGGGCTGCTATTCAATGTGAGAATTAAGTTCAGATGGTCGGGTCAGGGCAGGGCCGCCTCTCAGGCTCAGTTCCCTCAGGGGGTTTATGTACAGACCTTCCACAATGGGTCCAGGCTCCCGCCCATTTGGGGAGCCCCTGTCTGCATCCGCCTCTCAGCTTCTATCTCCCGGGGGGGGGCCCGAGCCATGGGGGCACCCCACTCCCCTCTCGATCCGCCAAAGAGACTCTCTCACCGACCCCTGTCACCTGTGGGTGGAGGGGCTTGTGCCTCCGCTGGAGATCCCGTCCCTGAAGCCTGCTCAGATCTGTACCTCTCGGAGCCGTGGCCGCCGCAGGTCTGGGCTGGGCTCCACGTCCGCAGCACGATGGACCTTTTACGAGAGGTTTGCAGGTCCCTCTGTGGGTGGAGGGACCCGCGTGGCTGCTGGAGATCCCATCCCCATCGCCCGCTGGGATCTTTTCCTCACAGTGTCACAGCTGCTGCAGGGCTGCACTCAGCTCCCAGTCCCGGCGCAGTCCGCAGCGCGAAGGACCCCCCGCAAGAGGTTTGCAGGTCTCTCCGGAACAGAAATCTCCCTCGCTCCAATATTCTGTGGCCTCTGGGTGCAGAATTCACCGTGAGTTGGTCCCCTCTAGCCATTCTGTGGGTTGTGTGTTCGGAGCTATGTATATGTGCGTCTTTCTACTCCGCCATCTTGCCTCCGCCCCTGTAATCATTTTTAAAGTAAAGGGGATTCTAATTATCTTTCACTATCTAAAGTGATTAAGTATAATTTTTACATTAAAATTATTTGGAGGAAAATATCTTAAGGTTGTTATTTTCTCTCTGAGTTTTATCAACTCACATTGTCTTAAGATGACAAAAGGCCATCCACCCAAAATCAAATTCTACTCGTTACATGGTATTTCCTCTCTACTATATGTAAATTCTATGCTGTATGGCTGATCTGTATTTGAAGTCAATTTGATGATTTATAATGAGTACTCTAGCTACCATATTTCTGTCTAGCACCTATATTTGAATCAATCATCAAATTCTTCTAGTTGGGAAGCCCACCTGAGAAATCAAACTTAGATCAGAAGATTGCTTAATTACTGTTTGTGGTTATAGGATGTCAAGGAATATAGTAGCAAAAAAAAAAAAATGGAAACATTAACTGGGTCCTTGTCTAGTCACAGCTGTTCTTTATCAGTGATAAAGGTAGAAAGATTCAATTTCTCTTCCTCCTAATTTTTAATACTCCAAGCTCATTTCTGTTCTTTCCATTCAATCACTTCCCCTGATTGCATCAGGAAGAGAAGACTCTCTAGTATGCTTTAATCTCCCTTTTAACACACTTTAGCTGCCAATTTTTTTTCAGTCAAAGAGAATATGCCTCCATAGGTTTCAATGGAGAAACTTAAGGAAAATGAAGAAAAAAAAAACTAAAGGAAAATGTAAATTTAAGTCTGGAACAGATGAATGGGAGAATGAAAAATAAATGAAGTATATCAGTACTTGACTAGAACAAAGAAATGATTGCAATTATTATATCTGTCAAAAGATGTTTGAATATTTGAGTGTAACAGATTCAAAAATATGACTTCTAATTTCAGGCTAAAGGTATGTATATAGTATTTGATGTCTCTGTGTTCTTAAGATTTTTAATTCATTTATTTATGTTTCTCAATTTTGGAATTTAATTTTGTGAGCTGTTGTGTTTTGTCAAAAAACACTTGCCCTCTGAGTGTTCTATATGGCACATATACTGTAGCACACAAATACAACACCATGGAATGTTGGAATCTGAGTGGGGTCATCTTGAATCCTGAATACTAAGCTCCTCTGAGATTCTTGGACAGTCCCTATTCCCTATGATTATTGGGCTGCTTCCACTTTTCATGACATAGATAATTCTGATTCTTCTGTGAGATCTCCCGGAATGAAAGGAGTGTTCATCCATTATTCAGTCTTTCAGTCATGTTGGGCACTTCCATGGGGTTATCTTAGCAAAGATACTGGAGTTTTTGCCTTTGATTCTCCAGTGGATTAAGGCAAAGAGGGTTTAAGTGACTTGATCATAGTCAAGTGTCTGAGGCTAGATTTGAACTCAGGAAAAGGAGTTTTGCTGACTCAGGCCTGGTATTCTATCCACTGAGTCACCTAGCTGCCTCCAGTGTTCATCAGTTACCACCTACCAATTAATCTGCAAGTATATGTTAAGTTCTTACTATGTGACAAGCTCTATGCTAGGATATAGAGATACAAAGACAAAAAGGAAATAGTTCCTGCCCTCAAGGAGCTAAAATTCAATAAGGAGAGACATTACACAGATATTTAAGTATATAGGAAAATATATATAAAAGAAACATATAAGTATAAAATCTATGTGTGTGTTTTGGCAACCAATTAGGAGGTCTAAATGGGACTTTCAAAAAATCTGATATTTATTATTATACCTATCAATATTAATAATAATACTTAAAATCTATATAGTGCTTTCAAGTTTTCAAAGTGTTTTGGAAATGTTATTTCTTTTGGTCTTTCAACAACTCTGTGAAGGTTTGTTATGATGATCCCTATTCTAGAGGTGATGGAACTGAGACAGAAAGGGGTTTAAGTGATATTCTCAGCATCATACAACTAGTGTCTGAGACTAGAGTTGAAGTACTCTTCCTACCTCTAAGTCTAGCACTTCTCACTGCACCACCTTGTATCTCCATTGTTATAACCCATATTGCTCATGTATGATTATAAATTCTACTTGATATTCCTGACCCTGTAGGTTCTGAGATCCCTATGATTCCCTTCCTCCAATTGCCATTGCAATTTATTCCTGATGCGGAAAACTGCTTTGACAGTGATGTCAATATTAGGTCATCAGGGAATGACTGTTAGATCATCAAGGGAATGAATGCAACTTTTCTTATTCAGCTGAAATTGTTGATGGCATTTTGACGTAAAAAATGATCATGTTCATTTAAGTCTTTCTTAATAGCCCTTCCTATTAGGTGATATCCATGACAAAATCTGATTCATCTTGGCTTTTTTACTTTCAAGGGAAAAAAATAAGTATTTGCCTTTGAAATATGACTCAGAATGTCTTTTTTCAATATGCTTGTGGCTTCACATTCTTCTTTTTCAATATTAATATTTCATTAATATGAACTCACTATTGTGCAAGCATTTTCTTCTAATTTCTTTCTGCTTCTTTTAATGACTGTGGTCTTCTTATCATAACTAGAAGGATTCTAAAGATCAGAACAAAGGTTGACATTTCTATTTGAAGAGGAGGTCAGACTATTCTATTTGCCTAGTACGCCAGAGCATTCTTCTATCAGGCTTCCTGAATAGTTTCCAAAAATGATTAGATCTGTGAAGATTTCATTGAGGCAGCTAAATCTGAACCAGACCTGCTCACACTTATCTATGCTTCCCTCATCTTCTTCCTGATGATTCCTACTTCATTAAGATAAAAAAGCAGAAGCATAAATATGAGCTTTGGACATAATAGTTTCACATAGGATTTCTCTCTGGAGGTGAATAGCGTGTTTTCCTCATAAACTCTTTGGGATTTTCTTGTATCACTGTCTTAATCAGAGCAGCCAAGTCTTTCAGAGCTGATTATCCTTACAATAGTGGTGTTACTGTGTACATAGGATTGCTCTCTGAAATGTACTTTATACAAGGCTGGACGTGGAGTCAGAATAGCTTCAATTTAAATTTCCCTTCTGATATTTGATCATTTTGAAACCACTTCCATAATCATCAGCTTTCTCATCTGTACAATGAGATAGTAACTATACTATCTTTCTCATAGATCTGTTGTAAGACTGAAGTTGGTAAAGTGCTTCAAAAATCATAAATAGCTATTCAAAGTTCAATGATTGTGATGCATTTTTGTTTCATATTCTGGTGCAAGCCTTCATCAGCACAACCTATTGCAATATTGCAAGCTATTGCAATAATAACTTCCTGGTGGATCTGTCTACCTCAGTTCTCTCCCCACTCCCATGAAGCCTCCATTTAGCTACAAAAGTGATTTACTAAAGCACAGGTTCAACCACCATTCCTCTATTCAGTATACTCTGGAGCTCCTATCATCTTCAGGATCACATCCAAAATGCTTTGCTTGACATTGAAAGATGTCCATTACCTAGCCTCCTCCTACCTTACCAGACTTTTCATACCCCATTTAGTACCATTTTCTTTCTATCCAGTGATAATTGCATCCAGAGTCTTCAACAAACAAAGACCCTCAATCTCTTTATAGGCTTTTTTCCGGATGCTCCCCATGTGTGGAGTGCTTTTTCTCCTCCATTCTACCTACTAGCTTCGCTGGATTATTTTAAATTCCAACCAAAACCCAATCTTTTATAGGGAAACTTTTCCAACCCTTTCTAATTTTAGTGCCTTCCCTGAATCTGTTATTTCCTATTTATGTTGTATATAGCTTGATTGTACATATTTATTTGCTTGTTTCTCACCCCTTAGATTGTGGACTCCTTGATGAAAGTGACTGACTCTTGCTTCCTTTTGTGTTCCCAGTGCTTAGCATAATAACTGGCACATTTGTTGTTCAGTCATTTTTCAGTCATCCTTGTGAACCCATTTGGGGCTTTCCTGGCAAAGACAACAGGGTGGTTTGACATTTTCTTTTCCAGCTCATTTTATAGATGAGGAAACTGAGGTCAATAGAGATAAGTGACATGCTCAGTGTCACATGACTTGTTACCATCTGAGGCCAGATTTAAATTTAAGAAGAGTAGTCTTCCTGACTCTAGACCCAGCATTCTATCCACTGCATCATCCAGCTACCCTCTTGGCACATAGTAGACATCCAATAAATGTTTATTGATTGACTGATTTTTGTCAGCTCTGATTTTCTCAGTGTATGAAGCTTCTAAAGAGGAAACTTCTAATGCAAATGTGTGCCACTGACTTAAAAGCTTACTGGGGCATTGTAAGTTTAATTTTCAGGGTCACAAAGTCAGAGTGTGTTGAAGCAGGACTTGAATTCAGGTAATTCTGACTCCTGTACTGTGTCCATGAAACCTGGCTATCTCATTATTCATGAGATGATAATGTGAAAATGACAACTGATTATGATGTTGTTAAGTAAACGACAAGTCAGAAATATGACTAATAATATTAATTTATGTTTACATTTATAGCCAAAAAAGCAAAAACCAAACCTGGGTTGTTTGGCACTAATGAACAATTGAATGTGTAGCCCAATCTATGGATTCACACTGGACAGTTTTCCTGAGGAATCAACATCCAACTTCTCTTCACAGAGGGCTTTCCCATTAAGATCTGTTGCATTCAGGACCAGTTCACCTAATGCCCTGGCTGAGTGTTACACTTTCAGGTCAGTGGGCCAGATCATAAGGGGTTAAGCAAGAAGGGATGAAGAAGGTGATTGATAAATAGGAAATAAAATAACAGAACTGGGAACGAAGTGATTATATTTATATTCCAGGATCTCATTGAGGGTCCAATAATTCCACAAGATAGTTTATAAGAGTTAGAATCAAGAACATTGGAGAGCACTCTGCAGTACTATAGTAACAGTGTCCAGAAGAAGTTCAGAGCAGTTATTAATCTTACAAGTGCCTGAGAGCTTCTGCTATGGATTTAGGCTGGGGAATACCCTTGGTCCAGTTGCTTTCCTTTTCTGAAAGGGATTTTTTCCTAGTTTGGGCCAGTTTATTTCGTTGTCAGTTTTCTTTGATGGAAAACCTGTCACTGACAGAGGGAATCCAAAGACTCTAGGTCCCAGCCCTTTTCCTCACTCAACCTATTGTCTCTAAAGAACAAATGAAAATTTAGGACTGCATAGAAATGACAATAACTTTGTTTACCTTTTTTCAGCAAAGCAAAATATAATTACTTCCATGCCTCCTCATTTCTATATTTTGAGTAATTTTTCCTTGCAAATAGGATCTCAGGTGATCATAACACTTTTGAATCCCTTTTTTGAATTAAAAAAGAAAAGCCTAAGGTTTTCAAGTTTTTGGCATATTCGAAAACTACAAAACCATCTAGTTTTGTTTTCTTTTCCCAATTTTTCCTCCATATCTCTTACTTGATTTTCAAAATCCTTTTTGAGCTCTTCCATGGCCTAAGATCACTGGACATCCACTTTGGAGGTTTTGGATGTAGAGGCCCTTACTCCCTAGGTCTTTCTCTGATGGCATACATTGCTCCTCCTCATCTGAAAGGATGGAAGAAAATACCTGCTCACCAAGAAAATAACTTTCTATTGCCTTATGCTTTTTTCCTTTTTTGGGCATTTTCCCATTCAGTTACTTGACTTTTGAGTCCTTTGTGAAGAGGAGGATATACTCTAGGGACCTGTTTGGGAGCAACCAAAAACTTTTCTACAGAGAAACTGTGGGGGGTAGAATTCTCTCTCCACAGCTGCCTCCAGCTCCACTAAGCCAGCATTCCTCCCCCTGCTCAGTTCCCTCAGGGGCTTTTGATGGGGGGCTCCAAAAACAGAATATTGGCAATGCAATGGCTGCTGCCAGTGGGGCCACACAAGTTCCCTTCTCATTCAGATGAAAAAGCTTTCTCACTGACCATTGAAGCTTTCTTTGCCATTTGTGGGTTGAGGGATCTGATAGCCACTGCTGCTGCTGGGGATTCTGCCCCCAAGGCCTGTTCCAGTCCTGCTTGTGCCAGTGCTAAACTGCCAAGCTGAGCTGGGCTCCATGGGCTATGCTCCATGCCCCATGTGATAGACCTTTCCTGTTGGCTTTCTGAGCTCACTTGGGTTGGAAGTCTCTTTCAGTCTGTTGTTTTGTGGCTTCTGCTGCTCTAGAATTTGTTTAGAGTCATTTTTTTACAGGTATTATATGGGCTGTGGGGGAAGAACTAGAGTATGTGTGGCTTTCTACTCCACAATCTTGGCTCCACCCCCTAGGTTTATTTTCTTTTATTTTTTAAAATTTATTTATTTATTTTTAGATTTCAACATTCATTTCCACAAAATTTTGAGTTGCAACTTTTCTCCCCATCTCTCCCCTCCCCCACCCTATAATACCTTGCATTCTGATTACCCCTTCCCTCAATATACCCTCCCTTCTATCACACCCCACCCTTCCCTTATTCCTATCTTCTCTCTTTTCTTGTAGGGCAAGATAAATTTCTATACCCCATTACCTGTATTTCTTATTTCCCAGTTGTGTGCAATTATAATTCTCAACATTCATTTCTAATACTTTGAATTTGAACTTCTCTCCCTCCCTTTCTCCCTCCCTCCCCATCCTGACTGAGAAGGCAAGCAATTCAATACAGACTATATATCTGTAGTTTTGCAAATACTTCCATAATATTCATGTTGTGTAAGACTAAGTATATTGCCTTCCATCCTGCCCTGTCCTCCCTTTTTTTTCTATTCTCTCATTTGACCTTGTCCCTTCCCAAAAGTGTTTACTTCTAGTTACTCCCTTCTCCCATTTGCCCTCCCTTTTATCGTCTCCCTTATCCCACTTGTCCCCTTCTCTGCTACTTTCCTGTAGTGTAAGATAGATTTTCATACTAAATTTAGTGAGCATGTGATTCCCTCCTTAAGCCCCATGTAAAGAGAGTAAGCTTCACTTTTCCCTTCTCACTGCCTCCCTTTCCTCCTCCATTGAAAAAGATTTTTCTTATCTCTTTTTATGAGTGATAGACTGCCCTGTTCCATTTCTCCCTTTCTCCTCCCAGTATTTTCCTCTCTCACTCCTTAATTTAATGTAATTTTTTTTATGGATATCATCTCTTCTGATTCAACTTAACTTGTACTCTTTGTCTGTGTGTGTGTGTGTGTAATCCCTCTACCTACCCAAATACTGAGAAAAGTCTCAAGAGTTACAAATATTATTTTTCCTTGTAGGAATGTAAAGGGTTCAGCTTTAGAAAGTCCTTTATGATTTCTCTTTCCTGTTTATCTTTTCATGCTCCTCGTGATTCTTGAGTTTGAAAGTCAAATTTTCCCTTCAGTTCTGGTCTTTTCATCATGAATGTTTGAAAGTCCTCTGTATAAATGAATGACCATTTATTCCCTGAAGTATTATACTCAGTTTTGCTGGGTAGGTGATTCTTGGTTTTAATCTCAGTTCCTTTGACTTCTGGAATATCCTATTCCAAGCCAGTTGATCCCTTAATGTAGAAGCTCCAAGATCCTGTGTTATCCTGATTGTATTTCCACAATGCTTGAATTGTTTCCTTCTAGCTTCTTGCAGTATTTTCTCCTTGACCTGGGAACACTAAAATTTGGTCATAATATTTCTAGGAGTTTCTCTTTTTGGATCTCCTTCAGGAGGTGATCAGCGAATTCTTTCAATATTTGTTTTGCCCTCTGGTTCTAGAATATCAGGGCAGTTTTCCTTGATAATTTCATGAAAGACAATGTATAGACTCTTTTTTTGACCATGCTTTCAAGTAGTCCAATAATTTTTAAATTGTTTCTCCTGGATCTATTTTCCAGGTCAATTGTTTTTCAATGAGATTTCACGTTATCTTCTTTTTTTTTTTCTTCAATCTTTTGATTTTGTTTTCCAACTTCTTGGTTTATCTCATAGTCACTAGGTTTCCTGAACTCCACTCTCTCTTTTAAAGAGCTATTTTGTTCAGTGAGCTTTCGAATCTTCTTTTCCATTTGGCTAATTCTGCCTTTTAAAGCTTCTTTTTCTTCATTGGCTTTTTGGACCTCTTTTTCCAACTGAATTAGCTTATTTTTTAAGGTGTTACTTGCCTCAGCATTTTTTTGGTTCTCCTTTAGCAAGCAACTGACTCACTTTTCAAGCTCTTCTATGACCTGGGCCCATTTCATATTCATTTTGGAGGTCCTGGAGACAGAAGCCTTGACTTCCTCTGACAGTATGCCTTGTTCTTCCTCATCTGAAAGGATGGAAGGAGACACTTATTTGCCAAGAAAATAACCTTCTATGATCTTATTTTTTTCCCCTTTTTTGGGCATTTTACCAGCCAGTTACTTGACTTCTGAATCCTTTGTCTAGAGGAGGGTCCTAGTGCTCCTCCTTCCTCCAGTACCATGCTCAAAGCTGAAGTTTAGATCAGCCGCTCAGTTCCCCTAGAGGCTTTAAGCTGAGCTATCCAGACAACAGACCCAGGTTGCTTCCACCACCATAGCCGCCTGCTGCCTGCTGCTGCTGCTGCCACCACCTCTGCCACCAGCTGGGGCCACTGCTGGGGGGACCCCCGTTCCTCTCTTACCCAGCTGGGAAAGCCGTCTCACACTGAACTTTGGAGATTTCTTTGTTGCTTGTAAGTTGAGGGATCTGAGACCTTCCCTGCTGGGAATTCTGCCCTGGAAGTCTGTTCAGATCCTGTTCCTCCCAGTGCCATGTGGCCAGGGCTGAGCTCTGCTCAGCTCAACATTCCATGAGATAGACCTTTCCTGTCAGCCTTCCAGGTTACCTTTAGCTGGAAATCCCTTTCACTCTGTTGTTCTGTGGCTTCTGCTGTTCTAGAATTTGTTGGGAATCATTTTTTACAGGTATTTTGTGGGCTGTGGGGGCAATTCTAGTGTATATGGGTCTTTCTACTCCTCCATCTTGACTCTGCCTCTGAATATCCTGTTTGTTTTCTTTTAAAGAAGACTTAAGATACAATCATTTGGCAACTGGGACAGAGGCTAAGATTTGGGTAGAAATTGTAATTTCTCCTTCATTAAGGTACTTTTGAAAATAGATTAACACAAAGGAGTGCTAATTACTCCACTGATGTAAACCAGGTAGTGATAAAAATCTTCAGGGAAATTTTTAAGTGGTCCCCACAAAATTCCTTTTCCTGCAAATATGAAGAAATAAAGCAGTTTGGGAAAAGAAAACCTGTGACTATGATTTATTAAGAAAGCCTTTAATCAGGCAGCATGCATAGGATAGGAAAAAGAAAAGTTTTTGCTTCACTATTATAAGGAGGCCAAAGTAACTGAGAACATTTGAAAAAAAATCATTCAATAAAGATTGTAAGAAGAAATTAATTTAGTAGGTTGGAGCAAAGATGGAAAGTGAAGCAAATATTTTTGTGGAACTTCCCTAATACAATCTTGTAAATGACTTTTGAAAAGCAAGTCAAACTGAATTTTGAGCAGGATAATGAACAAAAAGTCATAGTGAGTTATTTTCCCAGGGTAGGTCACCTGATAAGAATAGAAATAGAAATCGGTGTAAGAATATAAAAGATGGCAGATGAGGAGCTCATTGCAACAGGAATAACTCTGAATATAGGCATTAGAGTATGGGCATCAGGAGGTACAGCACAGCCTTGGCAACAGTAGCAATGGCAGTCATGGTCAATACACAGTGATGGCAAGTGTAATGTCACAAAAAATTTCAAGGCAACCCTGTCTTAGCACTCAGTGCAGAACTGGGCACCATTTAGCATCTCCTTCTCCTTTACACAGTTTCTAGATTTCATTTCCAGGGTGAAGAAGAACGGTTGTTATTAGGAAGCAGGGTGTTTACTTGGGTAAAGACCAGATTACAGACTAAAGTGTCAGTGGCCAGACCATACCCCAGGTCATACCACTTTAGATGCATCAAAAACATATAATATCCCCCTCCCCCAGACCTACTCATGATATCAGTAGAAGAAGTGGTCACAAAATTAGAAATTGAGGGGATGCTCATCACTTGGGGAATGGCTGAACAAGTTGTAGTATATGAATGCAATGAAATACTATTATTGCATAAGAAATGATGAGCAGGAAGATTTCAGAAATACCTGGAAAGACCTACATGAACTGAAACTGTGAAATCATCAGAAACAGAAAACAACATAGTAAAAGTAACATTGTGTGATGATGACCAGATTTGATAGACTTAGCTCTTTTCAGCAATGCAGTGATCTAAGACAAATTCCAAAAGGCTCATATGGAAAATTCACATCCAGAGAAAGAACTATGGAGTCTGAATTCAGGTCAATGCATACCACTTTCCTTTTTTTCCCCTTTCTGGTGATTTTTCCTTTTGTTTTTATTCTTCTTTCACAACATGACTAATGCAGAAGTATGTTTAATATGATTGTATATGTGTAGCCTACATCAGATTTCATACTGTCTTGAGGATGGGGGTGGGAAATGAGGTGAAAAATTTTAGAACATAAATCTTATAAAAGTGTATGTTGGAAACTAAAAATAAATTAATTTCATTTAAAAAAAGAAATATGTGTCTGTCTGACTGTATGTAAAAAGAAATCAGCAGAAGGATATAAAAGACCAAAGTTCAGACAAATCATCTACACTAAGGGTGAGAAAAGCCAAACTTAACATAAAGTCCAAAATCAAGAAGTGGTTTGGAAAAATAAACAAATAAGAAAAATAGCACTTAGGCACAAAATGGTACTATTGGTGACAAGGAAGCTCAAGATACAAATTAAGAAGAAGAAAATGACTTGAAAACATCTGCAAGCACAATTAGAGAGGGAAAAAATGCCAGATGGACATAGTATCAACCAGAATTCCCAGAAAAAGTAAAGAAATAAGATTTTTTTAAAATTCAAAAATCAAAAAAATAGTTCTATGGGGAAAATTGGGAAGAGAAATGAGAGCAATGCAAGAAAATTATGAAAAGTGAATCAGCAGCTTAAAAATACTAAAAAGATGTCAAAATCAGTATTGACATGGTCAAAAGTACAAAAGTTCACTCAAAAAAACCACCTTAAAAAGCAGAATTGGACAGATGGGAACTCATGACTCTATGAAACATCAAAGAAATAATAATATAAAAGGAAAGGATTAAGAAAAAGAGAAAAAAAGCATGAAATAACTCACAGGAAAATCAACCGACCTGGAAAATCAGTTGAGGAGAGACAACTTAAGAATTACTGGACCATTAAAAAACCAGGATCAATAAAGGAACCTAGACATCATATTTCAAGAAATTTTAAAGAAAAACTGCCTAGGTACCTTAGAACCAGAGGGCAAAGTAGAACTCAGAAGTATTCACTGATTACCTCCTAAAAGAAATCCCAAAAGAAAAGCTCCCAGGAATATAATAATCAAATTTTAGAGTTCCCAGGTCAAAAAGAAAATACTTCAAACAACCTGAAAAAAAGGAAGCCATTCAAATACCATAGGGTGACAGTTATGGTTATACAAGATTTAGCAGCTACTAATATAAAGGAATAGAAGGCTTAGGATATGATATTCTGGAAGGGAAATTAGGTAGGATTGCAATCAAGAATAATCTATTCAGCAAAGCTGAAAATAATTTTATCTGGTGGGAAACAGACTTTATCAAAATAGAGGATTTTCAAGCATTCCTGCTGAAAAAACCAGAGTTGAATATAAAATTTGACATTCCATCATGAGACTCAAGAGAAGCACACATTTAGGGTTAAGGTTAGTTTAAGAAAGGTAGTGTTTAGAAGCAAAACAGACTTTCAATGAGAAGACAGAGTAAAAAAAAAGAAAGAGATGGATAAATAGATTAGAATATCATGGAGGGAATTATAATCAGTAATCATAACTGTGAATGTGAATGGGATGAATCTGCCTATAAAACAGAAGTGAATAGTATAATAGAAACTAGATAACCAGAGTAGAAAAATCTTGGGGAATGGTTGTATTTAGTTAGAGGCATAAGAGAAAGACATCAAGATTTAGGTGTTGTCTGTAATGATAAGGAGTGGTGTGAGCATTTATAGGGAATAAATAGAAAAGTCTACATTAATTCATTCATGTATTAAAATGACTGATTCTGCATGATTAGAAAATGAATCAGTGGTGACTAAAAATCAACAATTCACTCAATAAATATAATATAATCATCCCATATGCCTTGCACTAGGGATGCAAAGACAAAAAGTATTGGGAGGAGGCTAATGTGATAATAAATAATTAATAGTGACATAAAAAGTATATAAAAACTAATTTCTTCAGGGGAGGTCACTAATACCTGGAGAATTAACAAAATCCTGCATAGGATGGGGACATGTGATTTGAACCTTGAAAGCAAAAGGGGATTCTTAGAGGCAGATGTGAGAAGAATGCATCCTAGGCATAGAAGGCAGTTTATTCAAGCTACTAAGATAATAGATTAAATTAGTTTATGAAGAATGGCAAGGAGGACAATTTAAGTAAAACACAGGAAGCATGATGACATGTAATGTTAAATATACCTGCAATGGTAGGATGGAGACAGAATATGAAGGGCTTAAAAAACCAAACAGAGATATTAGAATTTTATCTTAGAGGCACTAGACAACCCCTGAAGTTTCCAGAGCAAGGTAGTAATATGTAGAAATATCACTTTGGAGCTAGTGAGGGAGTTAATTCTCTGTCACTGAAGATCTTCAGATGTAACCTGGGAAAACTTATTGTTGATCGTGGAGGTTATTCCTGTTCAGGCATGGGTGAGTTTAGATGACCTCTGAAGTTACTTCTTACTCTAAAAAGTCACTATTCTATGATACTCAGAAGGAAAATAAAAAGATGGCTGGCCAGTTAGGTCCATTCAAAAACCAATTCAGCTTAAAAATAGCATAGCCAGTCACTTTAGTAAGAAGAAAGGTCAATTTTGTCAAAATGACTGATCCTATTGTCTTATGTTGACCTGAACTTCCTAAATCATCATCTTTGGCATTCTTCAGAATCAATCAGAGATGGTTTCAGGTCGAGCTGTACCAGATATACCTATTTTCTCACATATTTTTCTAATCTTCTTTGAAAATTTTTCTATAATTTCTCTTGATCACATAGAATACTGTTTCTCTTCAAAAGAGAAGCAGATTTTGGATTATGGCAGTTTTTGTCAATAGGTTTAACTATTGTAAAAAGAGAAGCACTCCATTCTTTGTAATAAAGTTTTAAGAATTTTCCATCTGATTTAGTCTCAGCTAGTTCCCCATCACTCAACCCATAATTTCATAGAAATTGCAGACATGTTCATTACTGCTTAGTTGCACTGGATTGGACATTTGATGACACAGGATATATGAGTCTTTTTTGTATCTTTTAAATCTTTTCAAATCTGACAACAACCCAATTTTAAAGCAGTGTGGATATGATATTAATGTAAAGCCTATAATAGGCACCATTGGTGGTTTCCTTTAGTTAGACAAAAAATGTCCTACTAACTGATGAACTGAAAAAGGGAATTACAAATGGTAATAAGCAAAGGAGGTGCAACTGCAGGCTTAATTAGAAATTATACAGTAGCTGAATGATTCCCACCAGTCACATTGGTCTTTGAAGTCTTACAGACAAGAATATTATTGCAAAATAAATGTCATATTGTAATTCACCAATTTTTCTTGAATAGAATGGCTTAACAGAGCATAACCAAACAAAAACAAATTCCTAAAAAACAGTTAAGCCAAATGGAATGAATGTTGTGCTTTATAATTCAAGTAACTGTACACTTTTCAAATGCACTCTTTGCTAAAGAAAAAGAAGCTTGTTTGCTTTAATTTCAAGGATGATGACAAGATAATACATTGCATAAAATATTTTGCTACCATTTGATACTTTTTTTATTTGTCATCATTTTATTCATTCTCCTTAGGTGAGGTAAAAGTATAAGTCAAAGGGGGATGCATGAGGAGATAAAGGTTTTCAAGGAGAAGTGAGTCAGATGGCATATTAGAGTCCCCATAAAAGAAGATATTGGTGGGGATGAAGAGGAAGACTGAACTCACAGTAGTTTGTGTCAGTGGATAACTATTGATCAAGTGGTCCATTAAATGGATTGTACAGAAAATAGTCATTAAAGGTTTAAAAAGAGAGATTTGACTGAAAAACATTGAATTTGGTGACTGCAAATAGAGGTAGCCTGAGAGTCCCCTGCAAAACTTGTCACATTTAATCTCTCAGACAAACCAGCAGACCACAGGGGAGCCTAACACAGTATTTAAGCTTGTTTTCAATATAGTAGGAATTCAATTTTATTTTGCTCCATCTGTTGTTACTTTCCTTTTCCAAATCACAGTTTAAAACAAAACTGAGTACCATTGTGTGTATTTTCTAAAATGTTTGTGTAATATGCATGCTAAAATCCCAATTCTTGGCAGAGAAAAAACCAAGTCCAATTATATTCATTTGGATGGTCCTTCCATCCAAAGAATAAACATCAGGTGAGTGTTAGATTTCTCACTTTAAACTCACAACTCATCCTTGATTGTTTATGTCTGAAATAAAATTGTATTCTTGAAAAATAGTATTCTTTAACTTGCTAACTCCCTGGTGCATAGTTACTCTACTTCTATTTTCCTAAAATGAGGAATAAGGATGGTGCAATACATCTGGAGGTCATTAAAATGAAAGTTGGTAATTTCTGAGCACAGTGCTGGTAATAAGATTGACTTTGTTTTATGGACAAGTTTCCATATAATTGCCCAGTTACTTAAATGAGTTTTCTTAAACTGTGTAAATGCTGGCCTTTGTTATCAGGCTAATGTGGCATGTATAAAAGTTTACAGGGGGTACTCATTCTTTTCCCATCTATAAATGCCACTAGTCAGACATAATATATGTCATGCAGAAGAATGAAGATTGTTGAATAATTCCTTTGTTACATTTAACTAATGATGTGTTGTTTTTATTTGGGAACACTAGTATAACTCAAATTTGAGCTTCCTGGTCACACATTGAGATTTCCCTATTTCAGAGTATATAGTATGGAAAAGGAATGCAATATTGATCACTTTGGAGGAGTATTTTAACTAGAATGTACCTGATTCTTTGATGTGACAATAGGAAGCAAGAGAGTCATGCCTTTCTAGATGTTAAAATGAAAATAAAATGAAGGATGTTGGAGGAAATGTTACTAGTATGATGGAAGAGACTAGAGTATTCAGAAAGGAAGAAGATATCATTGTAAACCTTCTCAGCTCCCTCATTATTGCCTTGCCTCAAAGGCAGAAGGAAACTGGGTTAGTAGACTATCTGTAGAGAAATAAAGGGAACTCAATTTTGTTTGCCAATATTTAAATCTATATATTATGGATGAGGAAAAAAAGAGAGAATCTGGAACCTTGGCTTCTGTTTCCTATTTTCTTCCAGTCCTTTCATCCAGCTTGGATCAGCACCCTTTGATGATATAAGGGCTATGTGTATCTATAGTATAGCTATGTCTATATGTCTCTTTCATTTTATATATGTATAAAGATACATTTACTACATCTGTGTGTAATATGAATAGACTGATGGTAGATATATTTTAAGTTTTAATAGCTTAAAACTGTAACAAGACTAGTGGAACACCTTACACACACACACACACACACACACACACACACACACACACTCACACATAAATTTTCTTCCTGCTTACATACTTATATATGTGCAGGTTGACTACTACAATAGAATATAAAATCTTTAAGAAAAATAATTATTTCTTTATATTTCAGGTTCTAGCAGATCACAAAGTACAGTCACATGGTAGGTGCTTAATAATTACTTGCTGATTTATTAACATGCATAACATAATTATATAAGATGAATATTCACAAATGTGTATATACATTTGTGTGTCTATATGTATATAGGTATACTTGTTTTACAGAAAATTCAACCACAATGCCCATGAACATAAATTCTGTATTCATATAGCACACATTATTCACTCTGACTTCAGTTATTTGGTTTTTGCTTAATTGATAATTAGTCCACTAATAATGAGTTAGTCATGAATCAAAAAGTTAAAGTCATTAAGACAAAAGTCATATTTTGGGCTAGATAAGAAATGGAGGCCATAATTGTACAAGTATTTTTGTAATGGAAGTAAAAATAATTAAATAACTCCAGTGGCATTATCAGAAACCTGGCTGAATTCCAGTCAGGGAATTGCTGACATTTATTCTGTTATATCACTTTAGTTGAATAGCGCATGTTATTCTTTACTTTCTTCTCTACCAGCTGGTGGGATTGATTGTCTCCTATAGGTCAGTGTGGATTGCCCCCAACTATTACTTCCAGGTACACAATGGGAGTGATATAGCACTGTTCTTCTTGGTTATTTAATCTATCAGAAAAAAAAGAAGAAAGAAAGTGGTTGGGAGATCAGATAGCTAAATGGCAATCCTCAAATCAGTAAGGTAGCTAGCCGATTTCAGGGAGCATTTCAGGGAAGATCTGGTCATTGGAAGAATATGTATTTCTTGACCCTGGGTTCCAAAGAATAAGACTGACTCAAAATTCAGAAAACCCATGTTTAAAATACCACTACTTATATGGCCTTCGGTACATCACTTAATATCCTTGGGGCTCAGTCTCTTCATTTATAAAATAAGGAGTTTGCACTTGAGGTGAAGTTCCTTCCAGCTCTCTCTATATGATTCTATGATCATAGCACTATTGTGACTAGTGAGATCATGTCAACTATTTTAGAATATCCACAGTGCCCTTCCCATTTATTAAAAACAAACAAATAACCAAACAAAGAACAACAAATATTAATGTCAGGGAAGGGCCAAGATGGCAGCATGCTGAATTATTCCCAAATTCCTCTCAGAAAAGAAAGTTAAAATTATTCCTTGAATCATATTTTCGAATAATAGACAACAAAAAGTCAGAGTGAGACATTTTTTTTAAGTCTAAGACAATTTAGAAGATCAGTTGGAGAGGTCTGTGACACCTGGATGAGGGCTAGCCTGGAACACACACAATGGCAGCACCAATAGCAGTACTTGTAGGCAGCTGCAACAAAGACAGCAACAGAACTGGGAGCTTTCAGACCAGAGATAGAAAGAGAGCTGGGCAACTAGTCAGAAAGAAAGTACAGAGGTCTGTTTGCCAGCCCTGAGGTTAGCTGGCACTAACTGACAGCTCTGTTGCCTATAAGCAGTTCTGGACCACAGTTGCAGAGTGAAGAGTAGAGCTTGTGACTGCTCAAAAGAAATCAGAGATTCTAGTTTCTGTTCCAAGGCAGAAAGGAATGTTAGAGGTTGTGACTACAGGAGAGTAGGGGAACTGGTAGTCGTTCTAGGGATAAGAAAATTGCTGGTGGTTGAAGGGAAACAGGGACCATTACTAGGTAATGACCAGAACATGGAGCAAGAGAGAAGTGACCACACCTCTACTAGATCATACAACTGTGAAAGTATCAAAATTTGACAGCTCCTCTGAACTAACTCTGAAAACAGCATCAGGAAAAAAAAAATGTCTAAAGCTTGGCAGAGTGCCTCTCCATTCCCAGATGAGCAGAGGCTCAACTTTAACATAAAATTTAAAGTCCAGAAATAGGCTAGAAAAATGAACAAACCACAACAACAACAAAAGATCTTGGTTATACGAAGAAGCTAATGTGGTGGCAGGAAAGATCAAGACATAAACTCAGAAGAAGGCAACAATGTGAAAACAGCTACAAACAAAGCCTCAAAGAAAAACAATGTTAATTGGATTCAAGCCCAAAAAGAATTCCTGGAAAAATTAAAGAAAGAGAGAGCATTGTGGGAAAATTGGAGAAAAAGTAATGAGAGTGATATAAGAATACGATAAAAAGATTAACAACTTGGTAAAAGAAGCCCAAAAGTACTCAAGAAAATAACAGCTTAGAAAACATATTTGGCCTAATGGTCTAAGAGGCACAAAATTTCATTGAAGAAAGAACTCCATAGAAGCAGAATAAACTAAAAGGAAAAGGAAGCATTAAATATTCACTGAAGAAATTCTTAAAAAATCAGAATTGGTTAAATAAAAAAAGAGATACAAAATTTCATTGAATAAAATAATTCTTTATAAATTATAATTGAGTGAGTGGAAAGTAAATATTCCATGAGACATCAAGAAATAATCAAACAAAGTCAAAAGAATGAAAAAAAGGAGAAAATGCCAAATATCTCATTGAAAAACAACTAATCTGGAAAATAGATTGAGGAGAAATAAATTTAGAATTATTGGACTAACTGAAAATCATTATCCAAAAAAGAAACCCAAACCCTAGATATCATCTTGCAAGAAACTCCCAAGGAAAGCTGCCCTGAAAATTTAGATCCAGAGATTAAAACAGAAAATGAAAGAGTAAGTCAAGAACCTCCTGAAAGAAATTATAAAATGAAAACTTTTAAAATGTTGTAGCCAAATTCCAGAATTCCAAAGTTTAGGAGAAAATGTTGCAAGGAGTCAGAAAAATCAATTCAAATATCATGGAGTCACAGTCAGCATTACATAAAGCTTAGCAGCTTCTGCCTTAAAGAAGAGGGTTTGGAAAATGACATTCTGGAAGGCAAAGGAATAGAATTACAACTAAGAATATCCTACCAAGCAAACTTCAGTCTAACATTTAAAGAGAAAATTAAATATTTAATGAAATAGAAGACTTTCAAGCATTCCTCATCTAAAGATCAGAGCTGAATAGAAAATTTCACACTGCAGCACAGAACTGAAGAGGATCACAAAGAGGTCTAAAAAGTTAGGTTGTTTATATTTTTATATTGAAAGATGATCAATGTCACTCCCAAGAGCTTTATCATTATTAGGGCAGTTAGAATAAGTTTACATAGACAGAAGACATGCATGTGAGTTAATTATGTTGGAATGATCTAAAAAAAAAAACTGGTGAGGAAGAGGGAAGCAATGGAAGAAGGGAGGAAGGCAGAATGGGGAAAATTATCTTACACAAAAGAATAGGAATGAGAAATTGAGTGGCAAACCATGCTTGAACCTCCTTTGCAGAACTGATACAAAAAGGGAATGAGATTTTACATACACACGCAGATGCACACTCATTTGGGTATAAAAATCAATCATACTTAGTAGTTAAATAGCTGCGCATACTCCCCCTCTTCCCCTTGAGAACATTATATATGTGAAGTCCTGCAAAATATGCCTCCATCTTAGCTGTATTGCAAAAAAAAAATGTTTTAAAAGTATGCTTAATTTGTACTCAGGTTCATCCTTTCTCTCTTTGGAGGTTAATAGCATTTTTTCCTCATGAGTTCTTTGGGACTGTCTTGGATCACTGTCTGAATCAGAGTAGTCAAGTCTTTCATAGCTGATCATCCTTACAATAGTGACATTACTATGTACATTATTCTCCGGATTCTTCTCATTTCAGTTTGCTTCAGTTCATATGTCTTCCAAAGTTTTTTCTGAAACCATCCTGCTCATCTTTTCTTATATCATAGTATTGTTCCATCACAATGTACCACAAGCTGATTAGCCATTCTCCAATTACCGGGCATCCATTTGATTTCTAATTCTTTGCCACCACATAAAAAGAGTTGCTATAAATATTTTTGTACAAATAGATTCTTTTCCCTTTTATTGATTTCTTTGGGATGCAGATGTAATAGTGGCATTACTAAGTCAAAAGATATGCACAGATTTATAGCCATTTGGGTGTAGTTCCAAACTGTTCTCCAGAATGGTTGGACTGGTTCACAACTATACAAGCATTATATATACATATATATATGTATATAATATTATATACATATATATATAATATATATGTATAAAATTAGTGTCCCAATTTTTCCACATGCCCTCCACAATTTGTCATTTTCCTTTTCTCTCATTTTATGTGCTCTGACAGCTGTGGGGTAGTAACTAAGAGTTATTTTTGTTTTAATTTTCTTTAATCAGTAGTGACAGAGCATTTTTTCATCTGACTTCATAATTCTGATTTCTTCTTCTGAAAACCAACTGTTCATGTTCTTTGACCATTTATCAACTGTAAAATGGCTATTTGTTTTTACAAATTTGCTTCAGTTTCCTATACATTTTCAAAATGATGTCTTTGTCAGATAAATTTGCTCTAATTTTCCCCCTCAGCTTACTGTTTTCCTTTTAAATGTGGTTATGTTAGCTTTGTTTGTGAAAAAACTTTTAAACTTCATGTAATTAAAATTCCCCCTTATACTTCCCTTGAGCGTCTTTATCTCTAGACATAAACTCTTCTTTCTTTCACATATCTGACAGGTGCATTTTTCCATGCTCCTGGACATGCTCCTTACTTATGACATCGCTCTTTAAATCATTTATCCATTTTGACCCTGTCTTGGTCTACAATGTGAGATATAGTTCTATGCCTAATTTCTTCCTAACTGCTATCCAGTTTTCTCAGCAATTTTGTCAAATGGTGAACTCCTACCTCAAAATCTCAAAAGTTTGGATCATTGGATTTACCAAACATTTGATTACTACTGTTATTTAGCAATATTTGTATTGTATATCTTATCTATGGAGCTAGTCCATCACTATTTTAGCTAGTACCAGACATTTAAAAATCATTAATGCATCTTTATAATAAATATTCTGCACCTCTTATTACAAATGTGTGTGTGTGTGTGTGTGTGTGTGTGTGTGTGTGTGTGTAGTTGGGGAAAGGAATATAGACATATTCTGATAAGATAACATATTGAACCTTACTAAAGGATTCTGAATTGCTTAGAGTATTGTGGTATCTAGATAAAATGTTCTTTGAAGCAAGCTAATGAAATCTCAGAATGATCCATTCAGAAAGATATAAAAAACTATATGTGACGGTTTCAATGTTTTACAGAAATAAATAAGTTTGGGGATATTTCTTAGTGATAATATACTCTGTCTAATCAGTGATGGATATCATCTATGAATTGAAGTGAAATTGCTACTGTTAACACTGAAGTATTCATTCAAATAGTTAGACACTTTTGATAGTAAAAGCAAAAAGTATGGCAGGCAACTCCCATTGTAGGCAGACAGTGATTGAACATCACAATATCTAGACAGTTTTCTCTCCAAATGGCAGAAATAGTGCTTAGATTTCTTATGCTGATAGGGTCGTTATATATACAAGTATTTGGACTGCAACTACAATGACTGACTATAACTATGACTAAACAAAGAGAAAACCTACTACTGCTAGTATAACTAGTTTTTCTACACACGCAGCAAATTATGACTAGAAATTTTGCTTTTACATATCCAATTTCTTGGGATATATTCTCAATCCATTTAAGAGAGATCCAGCAAATATGAAGACTCACATGTTGCAGAAGAGGAATATGAAGACTAGAATGGTGAATTAACTCCAAGGACCAGCAACTAATATAAGAAAATAAAGATTTGGACTAAAGTTTTATGACTGGAAGAAGTGAAGTGCTTTTCCCACAACACCATGCTGACTCATGCACTCTTGGGGTGAACTGGATTAAATGAATCTTCAGGTCATGCCCTAAGTGCCACCATTAAATAAGTATGTCCTGATTTGTTAATTATTCAATTTAATGTTTTAAGCATTAAGCAGCAACAAGATTTTAATATTCCACTGTTACTATCTGGAGGTTTTGAAGACAGTAAAAGTTGTCTTGGAAAAAAGGTTCATCCATAATTAGGCATTTACTTAGATATCTTAAGCCTGCATTATGTGTTTGTGATTCATTTTCATAGAAAAAGTGCAAACAATCTTTAAAATAATGTTAGATTATGATAGCAGCATATGAACTCATCTGGTGTAAACAAGTAAAGTGTTTTGATGTCCTTTAGCTTTTAGAGTCAAGTGAAATCTGACTTCTTAGATGTGACTTCCTTATTAATCCAAATCCAGAAAATAAGCTAATCATTCATACTTGGGAGTGTAATGTAAACAGTATTGGACCTGGAGTCAAGAAGCCCTAACTTTAAAGCTAGTCTTGGACACCTTTTTAACTGGGTGACCCTGGATGAGTCACTTAACCTTTAGTTGCCTCAGTTTCTTTTTCTGTAAAATGAGGATAACAACATCTGCATCCTGAGGATGTTGTGAGGATAAAATAATATTTGTAAAATACTTTGAAATCTTTAAAGTACTATATGTTAGCCATCATCATGCATTTGCCCCTCCTTTTATTGCATATAGCTAAAGCATAGTCCTAAATTCTTGGAGCTTTTGTTGCTGTTTTATTGTGTGTGTGTGTGTGTGTATTGAAGTGGGGCTATCCTTAAGATTTCCTTTTCCATTCTTTTTTTTCTCCTTTGTATGTTATTCATTGATGCATTATCATTCTACTGTATTCCATGAAACTTAAGTATATACAAGTTTACATTTCTTATAACTAACTAAACTATTTATATGAATACAAACACATGTGTAAACCATGCAAAATTACAATTTACAAAGAATAGTACTCAAAACTCTATTGATGCTATTATCCTCATTCAACCGATTTGGCAAGTGAGGTATTATTGTTCACAGAAGTGGGACCAGACATAATTACAAATCGATGTTCTTTTCACTCTCAGTCAGTTGGCACTATGGATAGAATGTTGAACCTGAAATAAAAAGATATGAATTCAAAAATGACCATATTCATTTACCTATATGATTTGGGCAAGTTTCTTAACCTATCTACATTAGTTGTATTTTTATCAGAAAAATAAGTATAGGAATAACACCTACTTTTCAGTCTTTTTATGAAGATAAAATGAGTTAACATTTGTAGAGCACTATATAAATACCAGCTAACATTATTACTAAACACTACAAATTTTCAAAAAAAAATTCTGCTATCCAGGTAATGATTAACACTGAACAATAAAACTGCGAGGAACAAGGAAATTGTTGTTGAGTTCACAATGGTCCATGGACCATAGCTGGGAGAATACAGCATAGATTGGCATCTTTATAGGGAGAGAGATAACTTGGGTGAGTAATTGCGTTGTCACATCTTTGTCTAACCCTGGTGCCACATAGAGAGCTGGAGACTTCTTCCCTCAGGAAATGTTGCCAGTACTCAAATCCTTATGCCAAATTGTTAGTTCCTGGAATATGACTCCTATTATTCCTGGCAAACTTTGCTGCTTGCATTCTGATGATTCCTGTATTCTTGAGTTTCTGGATGGACCTGTGCTTGGTATGGTGTCTGGCACAAGGTAGGTGCTTAATAGATGCTTATTAACTGACATATATACTGATGGGTGCCCTGGATTGAGCCCTGCACCTTAAAGGATTCTCAGGTCTTGCAGCATTCTCATCTTGTGCAGGGACAGCTTTTAACACCAGGATGTTATTTTAATACCCCTTTCTCTCAGTCTTTGATAAAAAGTTGAAGTTTCCTAGAAATATGTTTGACAGACACAAGCTATTATTGTCTTTGTTTTGAAGATGTAGAAATATAAACAGTAAGAATTAATGAACAGTGTTGCTTAAGAACTAAGAGATGAGATTCTGTATTGTCTGGGCCTCAGTTCTGTGTTCTATCCAGATGAACACACCCTCCCTCTAGTAAGAGAGACATTGAAATCAGACTGCTGTTAAATATTGTATGTGACAAATTCTCATAGAAGTACTCACTACCTTACTAGGAACATTTTTAGTACTAACATATTTCATGATTCAATGTAAAAGATATACAGTGAAATGTATATATTATATGGTATAAAGTTGCAATTAATTTTTTATCATTTTCACTAGAGATAATGGATAGTTAGAATATACTGCTTATAAAGCTTTGAGGGCATACTTTATCCCGAGACTGAGAAAATAAAACTGCAGTTTTTAACTCCTTTTTTGCTTAGTTTCTTGAAGAAGTGGGGCTTATAAAAATGGTCTCATTTTGCATCTTGTGGCCTTGTTTTAGGTCAGTTTGAGAGGTAGGCAAGTTGAATGAAAATGCCATAAAATTCTTTAGGTTCAGTGATGAGATATCCTTGAGGGGGAGATAGGCTTGTGTTGTGTTATTCAGCTGATGCCTACAGCATATAAAATTTTTGATTTAGGGGTCACAATGTGAAATCAATTCTATGACAGTAACAGAAGCTCAGGACTCGGGTATTTCTCAGGATTGAAATGGGGTCTTATATCCTCCTCTGAAGGAATATTTTCACCTATTATGTCTGATAGTATTCTTTAGACTGATTGCTCAAATATAAACTACTTTCGTGTATTCCAACCCACATGTGAAAGAAATCTTTCCTCTAGTCATACTTAAAAGTGGTTATTGAATCTCAACTTCAAGGCCTGGATGTCTCCTTGAAAGGAACGGAAGATAATATACTATCTCTTCATACAATCTAATCCAAGGTTAGGGAACCTGCAGCCTCAAGGACACATGTGGTCTTCTAGGTCCTTGGGTGAGGCCTTTTCACTGAGTCCAAGGTTTACAGAACAAATCCTTTTAAGAGGATTAAATTTGGATTTAGTCAGAAGGCCATACTTGAGGACCTAGAATGCCACATGGGGCCTTGAGGCCACAGGTTCCCTACCTCTGATCTGGTCCACTTTGTGACAATTCCAATCCTTAGGAAGCTTTTCCTGACATCAAAGCTAAATTTGTCTGTTTTACTCCTTCCACCTATTGCTTCTGGTTCTGTTTTATGAGACCAAATCAAACATTTAATTTTTCTTCCTATGAAGACCCTTTAAATACCCAAAGAGAACTAATTCAGTACCTTAGAATCTTTCCTTTTTCATACCCAATTCCTTCATCTGATCTTAATATGTTAGAGGTTCAAAATCCTTTGCCATCTTGTTTTGGCCCTCTTCTGCACACTTTCACCATATCAATATTCTTAAACTATGATTATGAAAACTGAACACAGAGCTTGAGATGAGGCATGATAGATTATCCAATTGTGAAGTAAATCCAGTAAAATTACTAGGAATGGCAGCACGGTTGTGGAGAGCTTCTTTCCATATGGCTTCCAGGTCAAAGATACTTTGCTGAACTTGGGCAAGGAAAGTATGCTTTGACTAAGGCTTATAGGGTTTAGAGAGCAGGCTTCATTCCTCAGTAGGATTATAGAATGACAGATTCAGAGCTATAATTGATCTGATGTCCATCTTCTGATTAATAAGGACAGAGAAAGACAAACTTTGTATTCTTTTGCATAAGGTTTTTCCTAAGAAACCCCAAACCATTTTCAAACTTTATTCTAATAGCTCTTAAACAGGTATAATGTAATTAAATGGACTCGTCAAAGTGATGTTTTTATTACTCTTAGGTTTCAGTCACATTCACTAGCTCATCTATGTATACCTATATATGTGTATATATATATATATATATATATATATATATACATATATGTATATATATATAGTAAAAATATTTTAAAATTGTATTCATATATGTATATGAATGAATGTATGCATATGTGTATGTATACAGACACACACACACATTTACACAAGCACATATATGTATGTATTCAGAAAAAAATACAACAGATACCTCACAAAATTTTTTAAACCAAAAAGTATCTTAGAGAGCATTTAGTCTGATTCCCTCATTTTTCAGGTGAGAAAACACACCCAAAGACTTAAAGTCATCTATCCAAGGCCACACATTAATAAGTAGCAGGGCTGAGACTTGGGGATAGCTAGGACTTTGGTGTCCTAGTTCAAGGCTCTTTCCATTGCACCACACTTTAAGACAAGACAGACTGACTCATTAACAACAATATCAAGAAGTTTTAGGAAAAAATGCCCCTATATAATGACCAGAGCCTAGAACGCAATGGTCTATTGGCTGATTGATTGTTAACTTTGTACTGGAAAAAGCAGTAAGAAGGGATAGGAACTAGGGCAACCAGGTCATCCCATCAACTTTTTTGCAAATTATAGAAAGACCTAGTTATACTTTTTTATTAGCAGCATTGAAGTTCAGTTTGATACCTCTTTATAATGATACTTATTTGCACTTGAAAGGTTTCAGATTTTCTGGTGATTAAAATTGGTGGTAATGCTTTCATTTTTTTTTTCTTACAAAAGAAAAAAGAATAAAGAATTCCTTAGGGAACTGAAAAATTTCCATCTAGTTCAACAAGATGTAATAACCTGTTTTCCTGTGTCTGACTTTACTTTACTTTACAGTCAAGATCACACAGGACCTTGCAGCTTCTACGTTAAAAGATCGAAGGGATTGGAATATGATATTCCATACGGCAAAGGAGCTGGAACTACAACCAAGGATCAATTATCCATCAAAGTTCAGTGTAACATTTCAGGCAAGAAGATGTACATTCAATGAAATAAGGGATTTCCAGACCTTCCCGATAGAAAAGCCAAAACTCAATAGAAAATTCAATCTTCAAACACAGATCTCAAGAGAGGCATAAAAAAGTAAACAGGGGAAAAGAAAAACTTATTACTCAATATGGGCAAATTGTTTACCTCCCTATAAGGGAAGATGATACTTGTTAATCTTGAGAAGTGTATATCTATTATGAAATATAAAAGGATATACATAGCTAGAGGGAGTGAGTATAAAGTAAATGATATGATGATAAAAATGTGATTTAAGGGTGCAAAGGGATTGTAACAGGAGATGTGAAAAAGAGGAAGCAGAAAATGGTAAATTACATCACAGGAAGAAGTGCAAAGTTATATTACAGTACAAGGAAAGAGGGGAGGGAGATGAGTACTATTTAAGAGGTACTATTATCTAATTTGGTTCAAGGAGGAAACAGAAACTTAATTAAGTATATAAATCTAACTACTTCTATAGGCAGTAGGAGGGGAAGGGGGAAAGAAAAGGGAGGGGAAGATAAAAGGGAGGGAAGAAGTAGTAAGGGTAAGGGGCAGTAAAAGGTCAGGGGGCTGAAAGAAGGAAAGGCAGACTGCAGGAAGTGGAGGTCAAAAATTAAAACTATTGTGGAGGGGAACAGAGATGGGAGAACTAAAAACACAAATGGTGGAAAAAAGGATGGAGGGAATGACACAGGTAGTAATCATAAGTGTAAATGTGAATGGGATGAACTCTCTTATAAAACAGAGATGGATAGCAGAATGGATTAAAAGCCATAATCCAACAATATGTTGTTTACAAGAAAGACATTTGAAATGGGGTGGATATACATACGATTAAGGTAAAGGGTTGGAGCAAAATATATTGTGCTTCAGCTGATGTAAGAAAAGCAGGGGTAGCAATCTTAATCTCAGACAAAGCAAAAGCAAAAATAGATCTAATCAAAAGAGATAAGAAAGGAAACTATATCCTACTGAAAGTTAACATAAACAATGAAGCAATATCATTGCTAAACATATACGCTCTAAGTGGTATAGCATCCAGATTCTTATAGGATAAGTTAAGGGAGTTACAGGAAGAAATAGACAGCAAAACTATAGTTATGGGGGACCTCAACCTCCTCCTCTCTGAACTTGATAAATCTAACCTTAAAATAAACAAGAAAGAATTTAAGGAAGAGAATAAAACTCTAGATAAGGTAGGTATGATAGATCTTTGAAGAAAATTGAATGGGGATAGAAGGAAATATACCTTTTTCTCAACGTTACATGGCACATCTACAAAAATTGACCATGTACTAGGGCATAAAAACCTCACAGTGACTGGAGCACAATGATGATGGTGGTGGTGGTGGTGGAATATGAGTCCAAGCAAAACAGCTGGTGGCAAGTGAAGAGATGGCTGGAATTTTAAACTTTTTATAGACTTATAGGTTTTATGAGGAGCATATGAAAAGATTTTTTTTGTTCCTCTCTCTTGCTCTCCAATCAGAAGAGCAGAAGCAACTGAAGACACTAAAGATTTTGAGGATCAAAACTGAAGCAGTCTCCATGTTGATGAGTTTCCTGATGTGATGAGTTTATTGAGTGGAAAAGGGCATAGCAATGATGTTGAAAGTGGAGTAGAAACCAAGCAGAGCCAGAAAATGAAAGGTGAGGACTTTCTAAACTACATACCAACAACTGTGCCAAGTAGAATGGCAGCTAGCCCCATTTTCATGGATCTGCCACCTTAAGTGCAATGGGATTCCTGTCTTGTGACAAAATTCCAGTAATATGTACAAGTAGCTGCACTAGAGAATGAGATTAGTTGCAAATATCATCATTATGTTCTCTACCTATTTTGGCTGTAAACCAAAGGCTTGGACCAATTGTGTTCTACTTGTAGTGTGATGCTTCTGAAAGTTATTCAGTATATATCTCGTATATTCTAATGTATGTAAATTGATCATTGAAACAACTAGAATTTATTAAGCACCTACTATATGTCAAGCAATACACTAAAAGCTGGGGATAAAAAATCGATGACAAAAACCAACCAAACAAGAAAGCAAACAAAAAAAGTCCCTGTTCTCAAGAAGTTCACAGTTAAATGAGGCAGATAATATATAAAGGATTTTAGGAAAAGAAGACATATACAGGATAATTTTAAGACAGTCTTAGAAGGAAGCCTCTCGATTCAGGAAGACTAGGGAAAATTTCTTGCAGAAAGTAGTAAGATAGGAGATAGAGGAGACAAAGTTCTAGAGATAGGATATAACCTGTGAAAATCTTTAGAAACAATGATGGTGGTATAACATCATTGACATCACTGGCTTTTTCCCCCACAGATTTTCAATCTTGTGATATATATTTTTTAGTTTTCATTTTCATAATTTACATGACTATCTCTCTGACATTTATATATGTGTATGTGATACGCACATGTTACACAAATCTATAAGCTTATCTAATTTGAAAGTTACCCACTAATTTACAAGAAGATATTTGACAATCTAGCAACCTTAAACCCTGAATCTGACGTTGAGTTATATATAGTAGGCTCAAACACTTTTCTCTTTTACTACGTTTTTTCAGATTGGAGAATAATATTGCTTAGATTTGAGAATAACAGTATTGATATACTTTACTTCAAATTAAATGCAACCTTTTAAAATGTTTTTCTCAGTAATCTGAAGGATTAAATCTTCCTTCTGGAAATATGAATATAAATAGATGTCTTTCTATCTGTAACAGGGCAACAACATTGAAAGTATTTGATAGTATCTGCAGATGATGCTTACCAAATATTTATAGAGTAAGCATCAAAACCAGGTAATATTTTAGATTTGCTAAGGAATCCACATTTACGTACTGTATATATCTGATATATCTAATTTGATTTTTATAGCAATAGTCCTGTGAGAAAGACTACAAGGAGTTCTTAATATTTTTATGGTATGGACTCTTCTGGCATTTTGGTGATGCCTTTGAGCTTGTGTAGTGCAAAATGATATTCACAGAGCCTACAGTGATCATGAATATCCCAGGACAATTCTGAACTGCGAAATACAACAGACTCTCCACATGGAAGACTGAACCAAAACATTTATTTAGACATCAGAAAGCCATATCCATCATAGTAACAAAAATATATACACAATAACAATGCAAAAAACAACATCTTCCACACAACTTCTCCCTACTAGTCTTCCCACAAACCAGCTCCATGAAACAAATCACAAGGAGGCTCTCTTAAATAAAAATTACAAACAAGATCTTTCATTCACATTTTCCAACTGCCTCCTTGCCTACATCCTTCCCAGCTCTGACTGCTCTCATGGCCAAATTTCCTCTCAGCTCTGCTCTTCCTCCACCTCTTCCTGTTCCACTCATTTAGCAAACGCCTCCCAACACAGACTTGCTGAGATCTCAGGTAGGTCACATGGGCCTATTAATGAATGGGAAAGATCTTCCCATTTAAATTACCATGAAAGCTCATCAGAACAATGTCCAGTATCCGTAAATGTAGAAAATAAAATGCACAAGACTATGAAGGAAACTTGTCTTATTAAAATACAATTAAAATGTTTTTTGAAAAGGTTCATACAACCGAAATTGAGAGAGCTTGATGTAAGCATTAATATACTCAAGTTATTGATAAGGAAACTGAAGTTCACGTAAGCTAAAATACTTAGAAAATGATATATTTGATCCTAGCTCTTATGATGCTGTTTTTAGTGATAATCTCTTCTCCTACTCTACTCTTCATTAAACCAAGCTCATCCAAACATCTAATAAAAATGAGTATAGAACAGATCCCCTAATATTTATATTGCTGTCATTTAGTCATTCCAGTTATGTCCACTCTTTGTGACTCCATTTGTGTCTTTTTTTATTTTTGTGTTTTGTCATGTGTTTTTTTGCAAAGATATTGCAGTGATTCCTAATCCCCTTCTCCAGTTCATTTCACAGGTGAGGAAACTGAGTCAAACTGGGTTGAGTGGTCACACAGCTAGCAAATATCTAAGGTCAGACTTGAACTCATAAAGCTGAGTCTTTCTGACTCCAGACTCAGCATTGTATTTGCTGTACCACTTACTTGTCCTGATATTTACACTACTCTCCAAGAACTGCACTGTAGCAAATGCCTCATCTTTCATGGAGCCTAGGATGCCCAAAGGGTTAATGGAATTCTTAACTACAGTTAGGATATAAATTAAGTACTGGATGAATCTGGTTTAAAGATCTCACAAATATTTGCACAATGAGGGTTCATGAAATCCTTTCTGGAAGAGGTAACAAGTAGCATTGGTCCCTTTCTAATGTGAGAGAAATAAGACACAGAAATGGTAAATAGCTTTCCCAGGTTTTCAGAAGATATTTCATGCCACTGGTTGTGAAAGGGCATTTCATTCACTGTATATTTTACTGTGAGTATGTTATAATTACTCTGCCCAAGTAGGATTACATTTGGGGCCTCATCAAATTGAATTTATATCCTTTTTCTTTGTAGTTTATATCTTTTTATATATCTATAAGCACCAAGTCCCCAAAGCCTTTTTCAAGGCTGTTTTTGCATTTGTCTGAGTAGTGAGTATTTCCTATTTGTAGAAATAGCAGTGTTAAAATCTCCCAGGAGACAGACTGATCCTCAGAGAAGGCCTGCTGGAAGATCATATATTTCACCATGAAGAGCTGCTCCACCCTTATGTGAAACATCCATGTTGCAAGGGTAACGGAACCATCATTTAGTCAGTACTCTAAGGAGTAGTGTTATTATCATGTATAGACTGTTGTGAGAACTCATTCCTTTAGAAATCCCAAAGAAAAGAAGACAAAAAGTCCTGGCCATAGAAAACTTGCTTATAAAATAAAAACCCTACAATAACAGGAAGTAGTAGACGTAGTTTTCTGTGATTATTAGAAGAATGTACTAAGGGAAAATCTGCCCCCTTGGAATCTCTTACAGTTGTCCCCAGCATGGTATAGTAGATAGGATATTATTGTACCTGGCATTAGGAAAATTTGCATTCAGATCCTTCCTTTAGACACTTGTTAACTGTATGATACTGAGCAAATAAAACCATCTTCAGAACTCAGTTTTCCCAATTGTAAAATCAAAATGTTGGACTCAATGACATTTAAAGTCTCTTTAATCCCTAAATGCATAATCCTGTAATTCTTCTTTACAGTCACATGGCTAACAACCTAATTAAGTCCCAATTAACAATCAATCAGTTGGGATAATTCAGTTGTCTCATAATTTGTCCCTGCCTCAAGTTTTTCCCTTCTATGTGCCCTAAACCTCTCTGTTCTCCTATCAGCACACTTGCTAAATTGATATTTCTTCTAATAATCAATTTTAATTTATTTGAAATTGCTAATTCTCTACTTCCTCTCCCTTATTCCATCTATTGAGAAGGCAAAATAAAGCCATTACAAATATAGATGACTATAAAAAAATACAATAAAACACCAGCATCTAACCATATCAAAAAGGTGAAAAAAGGAAGAAAAAGAAGAAATTACAAAAAGAAAAGAGATTCAGTTTGTACCCTGAATCCCTCAGTTGTCTATCTGATTTATCTGCCTCCAGATATCATGATTCATCATGTGTTCTTTGGAGTTGTGCTTGGTCATTTTGCTGACCGGAGCTACTACAAAATTGTACTTATCATATAAATTATTCCAGCTTTGTTCACTTCACTTTGTATCAATTAATACTAGTCTTCCCAGGGTTTTCTGAAACAGTTCCCATCTAATAAAAAGCCCCATGATTATTATTCCATTGTATTTATATAGCATACTTTGTTCATTCATTGCCCTTGATATGTATCCCCTATTTTCCATTGTTTTGTCGCCACAAAAAATGCTGCAACAAATTTTTTTTTTGCATGTATGAATTACTTTACTCTTCCTTTGATTTATTTACAGTATAGGGTTAGTATCACTATTGTAGAGTCACATGGTATGCACAATTTAATAGCATTTTAGGCATAGTTCCAAATTGCTTTCCACAATGGTGGAAACTCCAACAACAGTGCGTTAGGGTCCTTGTTTTCCCACATCTGCTCTAAAATTTGTGACTTTTTTATCTGCAAATCTATTTTATTTAGTCATGACTTATTTCCCTGTACATAAATCTTACCAAACTGATATTCCTAAAGCATCTGATGTTATCTGTGTTCAAGAAATTAAATGGTTCCCTATTCTACCTAGCATAAAAATAAAACTATTTTTTGTTATTTAAAGTCCTTCACAATCGATATGATATGCTATGGTTTCACTTTCTTTAGGTATGTTTCTATGAATCACTATGTTCTACTTACAGAGGAATTAAGACCATTTAATTCCCATGTTTATATCTGTTTGCAGTTGTTCCAGAGTCGTTACTTTCCTTTAGAGGGATATGTGTGGATGTGTGCGTACACACATGCATATATATGCACATATACATACAAATATCTGTGTGTATATATGTATATACATGTTTTATATGCATATAATCATCTCCCAGGCTTTATTTCCTAAATTAGGGCTTTGTATCAGGATCAAGAATTGTTCTCTGCTATATTCTTGGGTAGGGTGACTGGTCCTGCTTGACCCTGCCCTGCTTTTCGGTTCCTGAGTTCATATCCACCTCCTTAAGTGACATAAAGGTGGATGAGTTTATAAATCATTCTATCAATATTTTTATGCAGTGTAGCCCCTGAAGATGATCATTTCCACAACTTCTATCATTCGAAGCAGACCCTAGGCCAAACCTTACACAAGCTTGTGATGGAAAGAGACAGAGGAATCAAATGACTGACTCTACCACATTATCAGATTTAAAGGTCAGTTTCATTGCACAAATCCCATTACTATTGACAAAATATTAACACAATCCCAGAATTTCAGAGTTGAAAAGGAACTCATGTGTCCATCCAGTCTAATCCATGACTGAAAACAAATCTTATCTCTGAAACACTACAAAAAGGCATCATCCAACATCAGCTAGAAAATTTCCAGTGGTTGAACAAACTTCTTCCTACCGAGGAAGTACATTTCATGTGTATAACATTTTTTATTACAATTGTATATACTAAATTTTTTTAACAAATTATTGGAAGTTTTTCTTTTTTTACCAAGATTGAATTTACCTTTCAAATGACTTTATAAACACTTCCAACAATTTTTCTTATATCTTTCCTTCCTCTTTCCTTCCATCACCTTTTTTCATATGAGAAACCTTCAAGTAGTTGAATATGGTTATTTCATGCATACCTCTCCTGAATCTCTCCATAACAAGACTAATTTTTCCTAAGTTCCTTCAATCAATCCTCCTCTGAAATGAACTTCAGACTCCTCACCATCCTGATTTCCATCTGTGTACATGTTCCAACTTAATGATACTCTTCCTAAACTTTGGCACACATAATTCATGATACTCCAAATAAGTTCCAACTAGGGCAGAGTACAGTAAAACATATACTTCTTTATTCCTGAATGCTCTGCAATTATTTTTTTTAGCATGCTTCAGTCTGTATTCAAACAATATCAGTTCTTTCTCTGGAAGTGGAGGGTATGCTTCATCACTATTCCTTTGGGATTGTCTCAGATCATGGAATTGCTGAGAATAGCTAAATTGTTTGCCATTCTTCATCAAACAATATTGCTGTTACTGTGTACAACATTCATTTCACTATGTATCAGTTCATGTAAGTCTTTCTAGGTTTTTATGAAATCATCCTGCTCATCGTTTCTTATATGACAATAATGTTTTATTACAATCATATACCATAGCTTGTTTAGCCATGCCCCAACTGATAGGCAGCCTTTCAATTTCCAATTCTTAGTCCTTCTCCCTTTTTTTGGATGTCTTTGGGATATAACCCTAGTAGTAATATTGTTAGATCAAAGGGAATGTGCAGTTTTATAGCTCTTGGGGCATCGTTCCATATTTATCTAACCAGAATGGTTAGATCAGTTTACAGTTCCACTAACGGTACTTTAGTGTCCTATGTTCCTATATCCCCTCCAACATCTAACATTTTCCTTTTTTGTAATATTAGCCAACCTTATGTGTGTGAGATGGTGTCTCAGAACTGTTTAATTTGCTTTTCTTTAAATGATAACTTAGAGCATTTTTGTGACTATAGGTAGTTTTAATTTTTTCATCTGAAAACTGCCTCCATAACCTTTGATTATTTCTTAATTGGAGAATGATTTGCTTATTTGTAAATTTGACTCAGATCTGTATATAGTTGACAAATGAAGCCTTTATCAGAGAAACTTGTTCCAAAAATTTTCCCTGGGTTTCTACTTTCCTTATAATTTTAGTGATATTGTTTTTGTTTTTACAAAAATAAACCAACTTTCTAAATTTTATATAATCATAATTATCTATTTCATTTTTATAATGCTTTTTATATCTTCTTTGGTTCTAAATTATTCCCTTATCTATAAATCTGACAGATAAACTATTTCATGCTCTCTTAATTTACTTATGGTATCATCCTGTATTTGTAAATCATGTATCCATTTTGACCTTCTCTTGGTATTTGGTTTGAGATCTATACCTAGTTTCTGCCATACTGTTTTCAAGTTTTCCTAGTAGATTTTGTCAAATAACGAGGTATTTTTTTTATTCCAAAAGCTCAGACCTTTGGGTTTATCATATATTAGATTACTATCATAATATACTATCATGTAATTTATACCTAATCCATTCCACTGATCCACTATTATGTTTCCCATTCTTAACATAGCCTCATATAGCATAAATTTCTTTAATTAATTAATTAATGTCCTCTCAAAGAACTTGATCTTATTTAGGTGAGTCACTGGCTATCTCTTCCTTATAGTTCCCCACCCTCCTTTATATTTATTCTTTTCACATTTTTTATTAACTGACTTCGGATTTATTCACATTTAGCAATATAATTAGCATTTATGGGAGACCTGTAAGTTTTGCAGAGTGATATGTGTGTATTTATATGTTCTCATGTGATCCTTACATGTTATCTCCTCTGAGCCTCACAAACAAGGAAGCAGTCTTAGAGGTAAAGTCATTCCTCTTTTTCTATATTTAATTCAAAATACATATGTAGGAGATACATAAATGTACATGTGTCTATGTTCATATGTTTTTATATGCTATATATTTCTTTGTGTTTCTATATACACATCGAGTTGAGCTACAGTTTCAAGCTATAAGTTTTGATAGTTTATTTCTGACTGGTTACATATGACAAATTTTAAGATAATTTTAAAGGTAATAGGGAAAAAATGAAAATCCATCTCAAAAAGCATGAAAATAAACTTACTTATTCAATGAATTGAAATTGACATGCCTTTAAACCTTTGAATATTCATTCTTTTGCACTTCTTACAAATTAGATGATATGAAGACATAATGTCCCTTTTATATGAAGGCACAAGTCTGATAATGATGAAACTTCCCTGATGTTTATGAAAAGCTCTTTATATAAACTGGCCTTTAAGGTTGCAATCAATTTAGCATAGTTTTCCTAACATTATGGAATTACATATAAAAATAAGCATTCCATTACACTTGTTATTTAAAAGAGAACACATTTAATTATTAAACACCAGCAACAACTATCTTGAGGGACAGATTCATCACCGGGCTATAGCAATCACGTTTTCAAAAGAAACATAACTAAACAAACAAAACTGAACCTGATTTTAAAGATTTTTGACAATATTTTTGTGTGTTTATCCTTTCTTGCCAAAGAAGACCATGCCATCAGAGAAATGATGACATGACTTGCACTTGACTTTGTTTTGAGTGAGGGAGGGCTGTGTAGGTTAGCAGTCTCACTTCTCCAGAACCATTTGAATCCAGTGACCAGATATTCATCAGGATGACTGGAGATGACCCTGGATGCACGGGAAACAGTATCAGAACTAGGCAAATTCACCAGCATAGTGCTTGAAACCAAAAAGCACAGACGGTATCCAGAGAATCACTGGCCAATAGCGACCTTTCTCTAGCAGAGGAAGCACAACATCTTGGCGGATCTCCTTCGATCTCTCTCTCTGTCTCTCTGCTTGTCTCTCTCTGTCTCTCTCTGTGTCTCTCTCTCTGTCTCTCTCGCCATCTCTCTGTCTCTGTCTCTGCCTCTCTCTGTCTCTCTGTCTCTCTCTGTCTCTCTGTCTGTCTGTCTATCTCTCTGTCTGTCTGTCTGTCTGTCTCTCTCTCTCTCTCTCTCTCTCTCTCTCACACACACACATACACACACACACACACACACACACACAATTAGTGCCCTCAAAGAGATTTCAGACCTGATCTGGGCAAGAGGGTGATTTCAGATGTGCCCAAAATGAAGGCAAGTACTTCAAAGTTGTAAAGAAAAAAAAATCTTGCCTGAATAATAAACAGTTGTAAAATTGGGTGATGATCAATATCTCTTCCCTAATTTCTGCTCTCAAGAACTAAAATGACTATACTTTTCAAGTAACTGAAGAATTCCATATGGATATTCTCAGATTCCTCCTCCAGATTAGTGTGTACCAGTTTCACTTTTTTCAGAGGTGAAGTCAAAGATAAGTTGCCCTTGTCCCTTCCAGACACTGGCTTGTGGTGCTCAGTTAAAAAACACTGATTCTTTTGTGTAATAGCTGCTGCAGTTAGAATGACATATTTCATTCTCTTTCAGGTTTCTGGGGATTTCAACACTGAAGATGACCAATACTCCATGAAAGTCACTCACAAGGGTAGACTATCATGGTTCCAACTTTATATCTCTTCTACAATCCCATAGCTCAAACTTCCACCCCATCCCTTTTTTGTTTCTAGTTACTTGGGGGTTTTCAAATTGCAGGAGCCTCACATCTGGGTTGGGTTTTACTAGGGGATGTTGGAGGACTCTGTCAAAAAGTTAGACAGTACAATTTTACCACTCTCACAAAGCCCTAGGAACAGGATCTTGTCCTTGGGCATGACACCCATCCTGTTCAACAGGGCACCTCATGAGGCTCAGTCCAGGTCCCAGCCCCTAGGCATTGCCATTACCAGGGCTATTCCTATGAAATTTCAAACATTTTTCTTAGACTTCATCAAAATGTTTTAATCTTTTTAATCTATTAAAGCCTTTGAGTCTGTCACTCAGTATATTAACCCTCCTTATTAACTTTTGATTATTTAAAATTTTGAGAAATATGTCATGAGTGCATTTAGCTAATTCACTGGTAAAATAAGGAAGCAACACAGGTCCAAGAAAATACGTTCATCCAAGCTGATTTAGACTATTAATGATATTTCTTAGACTTGAACCATTCAGCCAGTTTTAAATCCCCCTAATTATATTATCATTTTCCCCAAGCATCTTCTTGTTTTCAATTGTAATAACATTTGATTCTTTGTCAAATGATTTGCTTAAATTCAACCAAATTATACATATAATTCCCCTGGCATACTATCTTATTAACCAAAGGGTTGATGGAGGGAGGGAGGATGGGAGGGAGAGAAGGAAGCAGGGGAGAGAAAGAACATTAGTTCTTCATTCAAATCCATTCGTAATATAACACATTCCTGATGAAGACATGTTGGTTCTTGGTGATTATTTCATTTTCTAGATTTCTATCAACCATTTCTTTGGTGATCCATTTTAGAATTTTGCTGGAAGTCAAATTCAAGCTTGTTTGCCAATAATTTGCATGAGGTGTACAACCAGGTGTGGGTGCATTACCTGGGTTGAGTAACTTTGTGAGGCTGAAAGAATTTCAAGACAGCCCTTATTCTATAAAGCAGATAGGAATATAAGGCTCATGGGAATTGCATGTTGCTGTTCATCAAGAGTCCTCGACATTACCCTACCAAAATAAAAGGAAGCAATGTCTTTGTTTTGTTTTGTCTTGTTCCCCCCAACTCATGCTTGATGGCATGGATAATAAAAGACTTTTTACTATTAATGTGGTCCCTTGTATCTGCATTAAAGTAAACACACACACACACACACACACACACACACACAAAACCACAAACAGATTCTTTAGTGACCACCTTAGATTTAGTGGATTTTTTTACTCCTCCAGACAGTATTTCACTTACCACAATTTTGGGATTTGTCTACATGCAAGAACAAAGGATACTGTGGTGAGGGCCTGACAATTACTAATTCTTCTGGATCTATAGCCAGGGATATTTGCACTGTGTTGCACCATCTTTTCAGTTATTACTTATAATTAGAAGTACAGTATAAGAGATTATTAAAAGAAAATCTCATAATGGAAGTATCATGCTAGTCATGTACTCGTAATAATAACCAACATTAATGTAGTGCTTTAAGGTTTGTAAAGAATTGCAAGATGGTGGAGTAGAAAGATGGACCTGTAGAAGCTCCCCCCTGACAGCTCATAAAATACCTGTAAAAATGACTCTAAACATATTCTAGAGCAGCAGAAGTCACAAAACAACAGACTGAAGGATATTTCCAGCTCAAGACACCCTGGAGGGCTGACAGGAAAGGACTATCACACTGGGTTCGAAGTAGAGCACAGCCCAGCCCTGACTACGCCACAAGGCAGGGACAGGACTGGAGTAGGCCTCAGGAGGCAGAAGCCTCGGAGGCAGCTGTGGTTCCCAGACTGTTTAACCCACAAAAGCCAAAGACAGCTTCAAAGGTCAGTGAGGAAGCTCTTTCACCTGGATGAGAAGGGAATGTGGTCTGGCTCCACCAGCAGCAGCAACTGCAGTGGCAGCTTCCATTTTTGGAGCCCTCAGCCTAATGGCCCAGGAGGAATTGAGAGACTGATCTGGATCTCAGCCCTGAGTGGAGGCCCTAGGGTGAGAAGGACTGCTAGCAGAGGAGCTGGTGGAGGCTGTGGAGAGGAAAATCTACTGGAAGATGCTGGGCAGAACAGAGTGCTTGTGGTTGCTCACAGACAAGAGTGTAGGCCAGGAGATGAATAAACTCCTTTCCCTTGATTAGAGGGACTGAGGACTTATAGGTCCCCAGAGTATACCCTCTTCTTGACTCAAAAGTCAAGTAACTGGCTGGGGAAATGCCCAAAAAAGGGAAAAAAATAAGACTATAGAAGGCTACTTTCTTGGTGAACAGGTATTTTCTTCCATCCTTTAGGATGAGGAAGAACAATGCATACCTTCAGAGGAAGACCTAAAAGTCTTCTGCCTCCAAAACCTCCAAAATAAATATGTAGTGGTCTCAGGTCATGGAACATCTCAAAAATGATTTTGAAAATCAGTTGAGAGGTGGAGGAAAAATTGGGAAGAAGAATGAGAACTATGCAAGAGAATCATGAGAAATGAGTCAACAGCTTGCTAAAGCAGACCTGAAAAAAGTTGAAGAAAATAACACCTTTAAGAATAGACTAACCTAAATGGCAAAAGAGGTCTAAAAAGCCAAAGAGGAGAAGAATGCTTTAAAAAGTAGAATTAGTCAAATGGAAAAGGAGGCTCAAAATCTCACTGAAGAAAATAGTTCTTTAAATATTAGAATGGAGCAGATGGAAGCTAATGACTTTATGAGAAATCAAGAAATTACAAAATAAAACCAAAAGAATGAAAAAATAGAAGGAAATGTGAAGTATCTCATTGAAAAAACAATTGACCTGGGAAATAGATCCAGGAGAGACAATTAAAAAACTGTGGGGCTACTTGAAATTCATGATCAAAAACAGAGCCTGCACATCATCTTTCAAGAAATTATCAAGGAAAATTGCGCTAATATTCTAGAACCAGAGGGCAAGATAAATATTGAAACTACCCACCAATCACCTCCTAAAAGTGAATTCAAAAGAAAAACTCCTAGGGATATTGTAGCCAAATTCCAGAATTCCCAAGTCAAGGAGAAAATCTTGCAAGGAGCTAGAAAGAAACAATTCAAGTACTGTGGAAATATAATCAGGATAACCAAGACCTAGCAGCTTCTACATTAAAGAATTGAAGGGCTTGGAATATGATATTCCAGAAGTCAAAGGAACTAGAATTAAAACCAAGAATCATGTACCCAGCAAAACTGAGTATAATACTTCAGAGTATTATAGTATATATATAATTATATACATATATATTATATATAATATCTGTTATATTATATTATATATATGTGGTCATTCAATGAAATAGAGGACTTTCAAACATTCTTGATGAAAATACCAGAGCTGAGTAGAAAATCTGACTTTCAAACATAAGAATCAAGAAAAGCATGAAAAGGTACACAGGAAAGAGAAACCATAAGGGACTTGCTAAAGTTGAACTGTTTACATTCCTACATGGAAAGATAATATTTGTAACTATTGAAACTTTTCTCAACATTTGGGTAGTTGGAGGAATTACACACACACACACACACACACACACACACACACACAGTGGGAACAGGGTGAGTTGAATAGGAAGAGATGACATATAAAAAAAAAAATTAAGGGGTGAGAGAGGAATATATTGGGAGGAGAAAGAGAGAAATTGAATGGGACAAACTGTCTCTCATAAAAGAGGTAAGAAAAGGCTTTTTTAATGGAGGGGAAAAGCAGGGAGTTGAGAGGGAAAAACTGAAGTGTATTCTCATCACATTAGGATGGAGGGAATAACATGCACACTCAATTTGGTATGAAAATCTATCTTACACTACAGGAAAGTAGGGGAGAAGGGGATAAATGGGTTGCGGGGATAATAGAAGAGAGGGGAAATGGGAGGAGGGAGTAACTAGAAGTAAATACTTTTGACGAGGGACAAGGTCAAAAGAGAGAATAGAATAAACAGGGGACAGAATAGGATGAAGGGAAATATAATTAATCTTGCACAACATGACTATTATGGAAGTCTTTTGCAAATCTACAGGTATATAGCCTGTATTGAATTGCTTGTCTTCTCAGTGGGAATGGGTGGGGAAGGAGGAAGAGAGAGAAGTTGGAACTCAAAGTTTTAGGAAGTAATGTTGAGAATTATTTTTGCATACAACTGGGAAATAAGAAATGCAGGTAATGGGATATAGGAATCTGTCTTTCCCTGCAGGAAAAGAGTGAAGATGGGAATAAGGGAAGGGAGGGGTGTGACAGAAGGGAGGACATATTGGGGGAAAGGATGATCAGAATGCATGGCATTTGGGGTGGGAAAAGGGGAGAGATGGGGAGAAAATTTGGAACTCAAAATTTTGTGGAAATGAATTTTGAAAACTAAAAATAAATAAAAACAAATGTATGCTGACAAAAAAGGTTTATAAAGAATTGCATGCACATTATTTCCTTTGATAATGGAAATAGGTATGACCTTTATTCTCATCTTACAGATGAGGAGGCTGAAGCAAGCAAGAATTATGGCTTTACTAGTGTCAGATCACCATTTAATGTTTAAGGCTAACTTTGGAGTCAAGTCTTTATGACTCTAATTTTAATGCTTTATGTATTGCACCAACTCTTGTGTAAAATGAGAAAGAGTAGGTAGCATGGTACATCAGTAATTCCAAGATACCAAAGGGACACTATTAAAGTTCATCAGATAGGTAATCAATGGACTATCTATGAAGAAAACATCAACAAGAACACGATGAGAAGCTCTGATATTGAGTAACACCGGAAGTAATACCTGTAAAACCTGAACTAGGTGATGTTTTACTATGCTTTATGTCCTAAGTTTTTGAAAAAGATCTGAAATAATTTAGACTGGAGTTTCCCTGGACAATTTATTAAGACCCAAGATCATGCAACCTTGAGAAATTATAATTGTTATTATTAATTATTGTATTAGTAGTGATAATAATCAATAATAGCAAGGAGCAGAAGAAGAAGGAAGAGGAGGAGAAAAAAAGAAAGAACTCAATAGTTAGCCTTGGGATTTATTTAATAATATAGCACTATGATCAGCTATTTCTTGATCTGATATGCCTTATTTGATTCTCTGATCACTTTTGTTTTCTATTTTTTGAACTTTTAATAAATAATTATGGTGAGTCTTTTCATAGTATAGTTTAAAATCTGGTAGTGTTAGGCAACCTTGGTAATTTTAGTATTTCTTTTAAGATCACTTTCTCACCTCATGACTGCACTACTGACAATAACCTTCAGGTGGGTCAGCCTACTTTAAATCTCTCCCCCTCCTATCCACCCACAATGTAGCTGCCAAAGTGAAGAAATGCATAACAAACTATATAACTTCTCTATTTAAAAAATTCCAGTGGTTACTTGTTGTCTCCATAATAAATTATAAAATTCCCTATTTGGTATTCTAATACCTTCATAACCTACCCCCTTCCCTACCACTAGATATTTTTTTTTTTTATTCGATGGCATAGGTCTTCTTGTGTCTCTTGGCTCACAATATTTTCACTGATTCTTTTCCATGACTAGAGCACTCTCCTTTTCATCTTCTTCTCCTTGCTTTCTTGACTTCCTTCAAGTCCCAGCTAAAGTCCCACATTCTACAAGAAATCATTTCTAATCCTGCTTAATTCTAGTGCCTTTCCTCTGTTGCTTATCTCCTACTTATCTTTATAAATACTGTTTGGACTTAGTTGTTTGCATGTTGTCTTTTCTCTCCTCCCCCTCTGTTAGAATATCAGCTCCTGGGGATCTAGAGATGTCTTTTATCTTTGTAGCCTCAGTTCTTAGCACAGTGCCTGGTACATAGTAGACAGTTAATAGATACTATGCTTATCAACTGACTAACATACAAGCAGATTTTTTGGGACTGTATTGGCAACAGTGACTGTGTGACATTGAACTGAAAAGTTAAATTAAGAACAAAAACATAATGATAACAATTCTGAGAATGTATGATTTTTTCTTAATTCTTCCTGTCTTTTGTTATTTTAAACTCTGCCCCCCCCCCGTCCCCGCCACACACACTTTTGTTTTAAATAATTTATACTTTTAAAGTTTTAAGTCTGAAATTTTCTTTGTGGAAAATATAGGAAATATCCTCTCAAATTCCAGGCAGTTTTTTTCCATTAATGTTTGTTTATATTTTACAGTATCAAAACAGAAGAAAAAGTTGATTTTTTTTCAGTTCTATGAAGCACTGAGTTGTTGCTCAGTGAGTAATAAATCATCTTAGTAAATAAGATGACGAGATTTCTTGCAGGGTAACTGCATTCTGTTTTCTTCAATGTTGTTAGAGTATGAGTATATCTTCCTGAATGTCCTGCTACAGCTAATTTAAGGAGACCACAAGCATGTTCCACAAGAACAAATGGTCATGACTGAAGTAATTTTGTGTACTCTGCTGAATATTTCATATATTATGTTGACCTACTGAAGTTCATTTTTATTCTTTACAGGAATATCCTCAATCTATTCTGCTTCTTCCCTGTCAGTTGGATTTCCCCGCTGCTCTTGTGTTTGTTTATTTTTTTCATATCCATCAATTTAGTACTCTCCTAATCTATTTTATGTTGCCTAAAGTCAAGTGTCAATGCAATTGCACATTTTCACTCTTTTTCTTGCCTTAGCTTTATGGCCTTATGATTCTTTCTTCCTTATGTCTCTCCTTAGTTTCTTTTCTTCTCATTTACTTTGAAAAAAGCTAATAGGACATTATTTCTAAGTGTGACTTATAAGTTAAAAGGAGAACTTACACTGTCTCTATTAAAAATAGGTCAGACATATCTTCCTCTTTGTAACTGAATGGAATAAACAAAAAAAATTCTGGCTATAATAAATCACTCATTTTTTTGTTTGCTTGTTTTTGTTTTTTTGTTTTAATCTAAACTCAGGAATGCTGCCTTGGATGAAACCAATAAAATTTGCACTGATTATATTTACCACCATTTATAATACTATATTTATGGAGAATTATAGTATCATCATAGAATTTTCAATAATTTTGAATTGAATTTGAATTTGAAGTATTTGAATTTGAAATATGTCTCACATAGGTATATTTGGTTGATAAAAACTAAGAACAAATAGCAAAAATAATGTCAATATTAATAATAAATCTAACCTGAACTAGGGGGAACTGTTTAGAAATCAACGGAAGAAAAAATGTCAACAAGGTTTCATGCTTTTTAAAATTTTGTAGGGTCATAAAGTTATAAGAGGCATTAGGGATCATATAACTGAGCACCTTTATTTTACAGATGAAGAAACTGAGACTGAAAATTTTTATTTTAGTTTAGCTTTCAACATTAATTTTTTATAAGATTTTGAGTTCCAATTTTTTTCTCCCTCTCTCCCTCAAGATGGCAAGCAATCTGATATAAGTTATACATGTGTAATCATGTAAATATATTTCCACATTAGTCATGTTGTGAAAGAAGAAACAGAACAAAACGGATAAGTCACAAAAATTTTAAAAAATGAAAATAGTATGCTTTGATCTGCATTCAGATTCCATAATTCCTTCTCTGGATGTGGATAGCATTTTCTGTCATGAGTCTTTTGGAATTATCTTGGATCATTGTATTGTTGAGAAGAGCTAAGTCAATCATAGTTGAACATTAATGCTACTGTGCACGATGTTCTGCTGGTTCTGTTCACTTTACTCAGCATCAGTGCATGTAAATCTTTTGAGGTTTTTCTGAAATCTGCCTGCTCATCATTTCTTATAACACAGCATATATACAACATATATAGTCCAACATAGTATATGACAAATTATTCAGCCACTCCCCAGTTAATGGTCATTCTCTTGATTTCCAGTTTTTTGAGATCACAAAGAGACTTGTTATAAATATTTTTGTACATGTGAGTCCTTTTCCATTTTTATTATCTCTGCCATACAGATCTATTAATGGTATTGATGGATGAAAGGGCATGCACAGTTTTATATCCCTTTGGGCATAGTTCCAAATTACTCTCTAGTATGGTTAGATCAGTTCACAAATTCACCAACAAATCATTTGTGTTTCAATTTTTCCCAGATTTTCTCCAACATTTATCATTTTGCTGTTTTGTCTTATTAGCCAGTCTGATAGGTGTGATGTGGTACCTCAGAGTTATTTGAGTTTGCATGTTTCTAATCAATAGTTATTTAGACCATTTTTTTTATATATGGCTATAGAGAATTTTAATTTCATTGTCTGAAAACTGCTTATTAATATCCTTTGATAATTTTTCAGTTGGTGAATATCTTGAATCCTTATAAATTGGACTTATTTTTCTATATATTTGAGAATTGAGGCCTATATCAGAAACTCTGGCTGTAAAAATTGTTTCCCTTATTTTTGTTTTACTTCTAATCTTGATTTTATTTATTGGTTTTATTTGTGCAAACCATTTTTAATTTAGTTTAATTAAAATTATCCATTTTGCATTTCGTAATGTTTTCTATCTTTAGATTGGTAATAAATTCTTAGCTTCTCCTTAGATCTGACAGGTAAACTTTTCCTTTTTCTCCTAATTTGCCTATTTCACCCGGTTTGTCTAAATAATTTACTCATTTTGACCATATCTGGTTATGTGATGTAAGATATTAGTCTATGCCTTGTTTCTGCCACATTACTTTCCAGTTTTCCCAGAAGTTTTTGTAAAACAGTAAATTCATGTCCCAGAAGGTGGGGTTCTTGGGTTTATCAAATGGTAGATTACTATAGTCATTGACTGTTGTGTCTTGTGCGCCCAACCTATTCTACAGATCTGCCACTTGATTGCTTAGCCAGTACAACATAATTTTAATGATCACTGGTTTATAATACAGTTTTAGATCTGGTACAGCTTGATCATCTTGCTTTGGTTTTTTCTTTCTTTCATTAATGCCATTGATATTCTTGACCTTTTGTTATTCTAGATGAATTTTATCATTTTTTCAAGCTACATAAAATATTTTTTAGTAGTTTTGTATTGTACTGAAAAAGTGAGTTAATTTAGGTAGAATTGTCATTTTTATCATTATTACCCTTGAACAATTGATATTTTTCCAACTGTTTAGATATTTGCAATTGTACTCATATCATTCCTGGATTTGTCTTGGCAAGTAGACTCCCAAATATATTATATTGTCTACAATCATTTTAAATAAAATTTCTCTTTCTACCTGTTGCTGCTGAGCTTCATTGATAATATGTAGAGATGCTTATGATTTTTGTGGGTTTATTTTAAATCCTGCAACTTTGCTAAAATTGTTAATTTTTTCAAGTAGTGTTTTAGTTGATTCCCTAGGATTCTCTAAGTATAAATCATATCATCTTCAAAGAGTAATAATTTCATTTCATTCCTGCCTATTCTAATTTCTTCCATTTCTTTTTCTTCTCTCACTGCTAAAGCAAACGTTTCTAGTGCAATATTGCATAATTGTGTTCATAATGTGCATGCTTATTTCACCCCTGATCTTCTTGTGAAGGCTTCTAACTGGCTTTAGATAGTTACTATTTATTTTAAGGAACATTTTTCCCCTATATTGTCTAGTTGTTTTTTTTTTTAATAGTAATGGTGTTGTATTTTGTCAAAAACTTTTTCTGCATCTATTGAGATAATTATGTGATTTCTGTTAATTTTATTTTTTAATATGGTAAATTATGCTGAAAGTTTTCCTAATATTGAACCAGCCCTGCATTCCTGGTATAAATCCTACCTGATCATAGTATAATATCCTGGTGTTAACTAATGCAACCTCTTTGTTAATATTTTCTTTGAAATTTTTCATCAATATTCATTAGGGAAGTTTGTCTATAATTTTCTTTCTTTGTTTTGGATCTTCCTCGTGTAAATATCAGCACCATATTTTGTCACAAAAGAAATTCGGTAGAATTCTTTATTGATCTATTTTTCCAAATAGTTTATATAGTATTGGAATTAATTTTTCTTTAAATGTTTGGTAGAATTGACTTGTAAATCCATCTGGTCCGGGAGATTTTTCTTAAAGAGTCCATGGATGACTAGTGCAATTTCTTTTTCTGAAAATGGGTTATTTAAGTCTTTTATTTTCTCTTCTGTTAATCTGGGCAATTTTTATTTTTGCAAATATTCATCCATTTCACTTAGATTATTAGACTTATTGGCATGCCATTGGGCAAAAGACATCCTTATTATTACTTCAATTTTCTCTTCTTAAAAAGGTGATGAATTCACTTATTTAAATTTTTGATACTGGTAATTTGGTTTTCTTGATTTTTCAAACCAAATTTACCAAAAGTTTGTTTTTTCATAAAATCATCTCTTAGTTTTTATTTATTATTTCAACAGTTATCTTACTTTAAATTTTACTAATCTCCTTTGCTTCCTATGCAGTGATATTAGCAATTTAATATTATTGAACACCATGTTTTGTTTTTCCATTTTACCTATTCATATTTCTCTTGAGTCTTATATTTGAACATCAAATTTTCTGTTCAGCTCTGGTGTTTTTATCAGGAAAATTTGAAAGTCTTCTCTTTCCTTGAATGTTCATCTTTTTCCCTGAAAGATTATGCTCATTTTTTCTGGGTAGTTGATTCTTGGTTTTAATCCAAGCTCTTTTGTCTTTTCAAATATCATAACCTCAGCCCTCTGATCTTTTCATGTAGAAGCTGCTAAGTTCTATGTAGTCCTAACTGTAGCTCCTTGATATCTGAATTATTCCTTTCTGGCTGCTTGCAGTATTTTCTCCTTGACTGATAGTGTTGAAATTTGGTTGCAATATTCCTTGAAGTTTTCATTTTGGGATCTCTTTCAGCAGGAGATTTGTGGATTCTTTCAATGACTATTTAACCACCTGCTTTTAGGAAATCAAGACAGTTTTCCTTAATAAGCCCTTGAAAAATGCCATCCAGGCTATTTTTTTTTATTTTGTAGGAAACTCTCACATAGGCAGATAGAGATCAGTTATAGACATAGAACAAGGAGTATTTAATGAATATTCAGCACTATCCTAAGTACTGTGGACACAAAGAATAATTAAAATACAGTCTCTACCTTTAAGGAGATTATATTATAATAGAAGCATATATTATAATATAATGTGAAAACAATTATATACACAGAGTAGAGGGTAAGTGGACAACTGGATGCTACATGCTACTTTTTTTTTAATTAGAAAAAGACTTCTAATGAATTGGATAAATAGTATAAGGAAGATTCATGGAAAGATTGAAAAGAGTATGTGAAAAAAAGGAATGCTTTCAACATTTCTGTGGAATACCTTTGTTGAAGAAATGAAATATGCATCAGGGTTTCAAAATAGAGTAATAGAAAACAGTGTCCCTACATGCAGACTATTAGTTGAGATAGAGAAATATACAACTAGATAAATATGAAATATTTTTGACAAACATAACATTTTACCATGAAAACGTATTTTGAATTCTTCTCGGGAGAGTGTGAACCTCTCAACGACCTTAACGATTGAAAAAATGACCTATGCATGTATGATGATGGTGGTGGACACAAGGGTATTAAACAATCCTGTCAAATATCTTTGATTCTTGCTCATTTTCTTGGCCTTACACTGTTTCCATATCACTTTAAATATCAATGTTGAAATTTCAAGAAAATATTATCTTAGTATTGGAAATATAATATATTTTTGAAATCTTGAAAAAGAGGAATATTTCAAGAAGTCTTTTCACATCAGCAATTTACAAACATTTTCTCCTTTTTCTACAAAACGTAGCTTTCTTTGCTACCACATTATTCATCTTATCTTCTCATACCTACGTATGGAGGCAGAACATTAATATATTTAGCCCTTTTGATTGGTGACTTAACATTTCCAGTGGCATAAAACATTAATACTGGCAGCCAAGCATGAAAATCCCAAATTAACAGAAACTAATGCTGCCATCCAGGCAGAGGGAGTGTTACCATGAGAAACGGAAGTGATTCTGTAATACATGACTTAGCATGATATTGAATCTCTTGATTTAAGCTTGATTCTTCATACATCATAGGTCAGGACATTAATCCACTTGTCATTTGTGCTGTGTGTTTCAAGAGACAGTACCACATAACATTTTTTTATTATTTTATTGCCATTACATGAGACACTTTAAAAATTATAATGTGATGCTGTTAATCTCTATTAACGTGGCCACCCTAAGAAATGAATAGGCCTTGATTTTTGCAAGATTTGAATAGTTTCCTGGACTTAAAGCAGTCTCAGCAAACTTGATTGTCTAACAACCTAAGAGGAGAAAAATACCAAAACAAATTGAATGTAACAAACAAAAAACCTAAAGGTAAATTCCCTATATGTATATATTTTTCATGCTTCTATATCTTTGAAATATACCCACTTCCTTTTTATGCTTGCCTTTCCTTTTTCAGTCATCCTGTGCGGTCTCTTAGAAAAGCAAATGAATAGCCCCTGAAGCCAGATTCTTTTTTCCTCCTGAACTTCAGTTTTCTGTGATGAGATCACTCCTGAGTAAGGCATGCTGTCTTCAGTAAGTGAAGGCACTAATGAAAATTAGCATGCTAAGAGAATCTACTGCAGCTGTCATCATAAAAAGAAACTGATTAGTGGTTTGGACGGTGCTAACTCTGTAAATTATCAAACAAAATACTGCAGAAGCATCCATTTACGTATATGAAAATTACAATTTGAACATCACACTTAGAGCACATTAATCAACTTCATTCTTTGTTTTTATGGGTAATGAAGCTTTGCAGAAAGGTAAACAGCTTGCTAAATAAAGTTGCCTCGGCAGAAATGGATGAAGTGTATTCACACTTGGAAAAAAAAAAATGTAATTTAGTAAGAGGTGGCTGAACATATCCAGCATCCCTACTGGTACTTTCTCCATGAATATCAAGACAGATAGAAATAAATTTAGACCATGTTTTCCATCTCCCCCGACAAAAAAAAGAAAAACCTAGTTTTATTCTTAGCTAGATTACTTGGTGATTATCGAAGACTTCTCAAAACTAATTAACAATAATATGGTCCAACCTTTCTCTCTGACCTCTGATAACATAGACAAATCCTCCATCTTTTGAAAAATATAGATCTTCTAATCTGTATTATTTTTAGGGCTATAGGACCTGCTAAGTTCTACTGGTACAAACAGAAATCAAATTCTGTAACTCTCTGTCTATCTTATTGTTAAATTACATGTATAAACCCAATTTTCTATAATGACGGAATTGAGATCTTAGAAAACTCATGAACCTGAGACTAGAGATATAGTACTAAAATGTCATGGTACTGGTAGGGTGTTTTAGTGGTAAGAATACTGGACTTGGTCATAAGAGAAATGAATATGCATTCTGTCTTTGGCTCTGTTTGTAAACACATGGGAAAATTCCTTATGCTCAGTTGACTAAACTAGTCTCAGTTTCTTTTATGTAAAATGTAGATAATTATGTCTGTAATGCTAGCTAATAGGACAAAATGAGATAGTATATACAAGGAATTTTACAAACTTGAAATACATATATTTTCAATCATTCATGAAAATATGGGATAAGAAAATGAATGTATTGCAATAACATAGAAAGACTAACATCATGATACATACATATTTATGAATAACAAATTACACTTGTTTTAACAATGAAGAAAAGGTAGAAAGATATGGTGAAGTCAATTTAGGGAATGCCATGAATTCAAGGTGGACGATTGCTTATATTATTTATTAAGCAATGGGGAGGCATTGGACTTTTTGAGCAATACAGTGATTTGATCAAAACAGAACATTAGAAAGATAATATAAGAGCTTAATAAGCTTAATAGGATATATATAGGAAGCAAAAGACAAAGAAACTAAGGGAAAGCAGTTATTAAGTTGCTATAATTGACCAAGTGTGAGGTAATGAGCACCTAAATTAGGGTGGTAATGGAACTAAATTAGTGATTGTAAAGCTTGAGCCATTATTCATCATAGTTCTCTTCTCAATTATTATTATGTTTTAGTAATACTCTATTTTTCTGCAATTACACATAAAACAACCTTTTACCATTCATTTTTCTTAAGTTTTGAGTTCCAAATTGTATCCCTACCTTTCTCACCTGACCACTCCCTGGGGTGGTAAGCATTTATATCTTCAAGGTGATAATCACAGCTGCAGCTAATAATATGCCAATGTATTTCCAGGTTTGAATCACAAGGTATATCAGACTCTCTTCTTTGAAGACAGAACCAAGATATTTATTCATATTCCAGAAAATCAAATCCATCATAGTAACCGAGAAATCCATCATAGTAACCAAGAAGTCTATACACATTATCAGGCCTTCCTACAAAACAACACCCTCAAGCAAAATCACTCCCTCTCTCACTCACAGAGTCCTGCCTTGCTTCCTCTCTCTTTTCCAGATCTGTCTGCCCTGTGTCACTTCTTCTCAGCTCTGCTTCATCATTCCTGCTCCATGTGACTTAGGTTCATATGACTCAGGCTTCCATGTGACTTATGCAGGTAACATAGGCCTATTAATGTTTGAGAAAGATCTTCCCACTCCATTAACAAATGCATTAACAATACAGAATTCTTACATAGGTTATACATGTGCAATCATGTAAAATACATTTCTAGGTTCATCATTTTATGCAAGAAAATGAAGAGGAGAAAGAGAGAGAGAGAGAGAGAGAGAGAGACAGAGACAGAGAGACAGAGAGACAGAGAGACAGAGAGAGACAGAGAGAGAGAGACAGAGAGACAGAGAGGACAAGGAGGAGGAGGAGGAGGAGGAGGAGGAGGAGGAGGAGGAGGAAGATGAAGAAGAAAAGACAAAGAAAAAAGATGAAGAAAAGAAACAGAGGGAAAATAGGATGAAGGGAAATATAGTTATTAATCATAGCTGAATGTGAATGGGATGAACTCACCCATAAAACAGAAGCCAATAGCAGAGTGGATGAAAAACCAGAATCCAACAATATATTGTCTATAAGAAACACATTTGAAACACACACAGAGAAAAGGTAAAAAGACTGAAACTGAATTTATTATGTTTCATCTGAAGAAAAACAAAGCAGGAATAGAAATCATGAACTCAGGCAAAGCAAAAACAAAAAAAAATAGATCTAATTAAATAGATACTGAACCATAAAGAATGAAGAAATGTCAGCAGTAAACCTATATACACCAAATGATATAATATTCAAATTTTTAAAGAAGTTGAATGAGCTGTAAGAAGAAATAGACACTAAAACTATTCTAGTGGGGGACCTCAATCCCTCCTTCCAGAACTAGATAAATTCAAACAAATATAAGCAAGAAAGAAATTAAGGAGGTGAACAGAATTTTAGATAAGTTAGATATGATAGGCCTCTGAAGAAAACTGAATGGGAACAAGAAGGCACATATCTTTTTTTCAGTACATGCCAGTACATGGCACCTACACAAAAAAATGACCTCATATTATGGCATAAAAACCTCACAACAAAATGCAGAAAAGCAGAAATAGGAAATGCATCCTTTTGTGATCATAAGGCGATAAAAATTACATTGACAATGAGACCCAGAAAAATGAACTAAAAATTGATTGGAAGTTAAATAATCAAACCTAAAGAATCAATGTGTCAAAGAACAAGTCATAGAAACAATTAATAGTTTCTAAAGAGAAAGACAACATGCAAAATTTTTTAGGATGTAGACAAAAGTAATACTAAGGGGAATTGGGTAAGCACCAGCACAGATTAAGGTTTATTAGTTGCTGAGCCTGACTATGCTTTAGCTCAGCCCTAAGGGAGAAGTGGAACTCCTGTGGCCAGACCATCCCTCCTCCACACCTGACTCAGTAAGCTTCAGTGTAACCCAGGGGAAACTCAGAAAGACTTCACTTGGCCTTGGCTTGGTACACATTGGCTTGCTAAGCACCATATAAGCTGCAGCCTTATATAGCTTCTAGCTGAAAGAACCAGAGGTTACAACACACAAAGCCAGCAACCAGGCCCTGAGTTCTAAGCACAAGAAATGTGGGACAGTCCCTTATGCCCCAGAACCAGAGATCCACTTTACAAGTCAGGAAAAAGACAGTCACTATTAGCAAGAAGCAAATCAGAAAAGCAATGGCAATAGAATATTACCATGGGAACAGAGAAGAAACCAATATGAATTCAGAAGAGGAAAATATTGACAACATACCCACATCTGAAACCTCAAAATGGAATGTGAACTGGTCTCAAGATCAAAAAACATTCTTGAAAGAGCTCAAGAAGAATTTTAAAAAATGAAATTAGAGAAGCAGAAGAAAAATTGGTCAATGAGTTTAAAAATAAATTTGACAAAATGAAAACAAAATAATTCACTGAATAAAACAGCTCCTTATAAAGTAAAACTGGCCAAATGGATAAGGAAGCTCAAAGTCTAATGTGGAAAATCTGAAAAATGGAAAAGGAAGTACAAAACTTCCTGAAGAACTAACTGAAGAAAATAATTTATTAAAAATTAGAATTGAGTAAGTAGAAGCTAATGACTGTATG